>NW_002987276.1:429993-460145 GCF_000006295.1 Pediculus humanus corporis | reverse complement strand
TTTCCTCCCCCCTCCCCTCCCTCCAAAGAACAAAAAAAGAAAGAAAGAAAACGCGTAAATAAAATATATCCGCCATCTTTTTTTTTTTTAGGAACGTTATCGTGACGAAATCGAAAGTGACGGATATGCCGCCAAAAGATACCGACGATGACGTTGATGATGATGACGATGCCGACGAAGATGACGATGATGATGATGATGACGACGATGATATTTTCTACGATTCGGAAGATGGTCAAGACGATGATGAATCTACAGATTCAGTGCCGTAATTATTCATTTGACCTGTCCCCTACCCTGCTCTCCTCCCTCAACCCCCCCCCCCATCATTGTTTCATCAATTTGCTTTTCTTTTTTCAGACGGTGTAAAACGTGTCCAATAGTCAAGCCAACGTTTCTTTGTGGTAACGACAATCGTACCTACAGTTCTCTCTGTCGTTTGGACTATCACAATTGTTTACATAAAACCCACGTGAAAATATCATGCAAAGGATTTTGCCCATGTAAAGGTAATTCCCCTGCCCCCGCCACCACCACCACCGCCTCCCCGAAAAAAAACAATTTAATTCATCATCATTATCATTATCTGCGAGTTTTTTACGAATGTTCGATTCGATTTTTTTTTTGTCGCATTTCGAAATAATCCAATTATCACACTTAAAAGCTTTCCATTGTAGCCATTTCATCATATTTATGACGTAACAACTACGTGCCTAAAAAAATAATAATAATAATAATTTTTCAACGATTATTCCGAATAGGTGAACTCGATCTCATGTTGAAGAAAAAACAAAAACAAGCGGAAAGAATGAATAATTTAATGGCTAAATTTCGTACTACGATGGAAAAAGAAAACAAATACAAATCGCAAAAACAAATAAACGGAAACAGCAACAACAGCAACAACAACAACAACAAATTCGACAGCCTAGAAAAATCATATAAGGTTTTGAAATACGACAAATACAATCAGAAAAATGTTTTCGATAAGAAAAAATATCAGGATAAATACAGTTACGTTCCGGAAGATTTCAAATACGACAACAAACATTATAAATATATTAAATATAAAAAATACAACAAGGTAATTACAAACAAACACACACACACCGGAACAAACAAACAAACAAACAAACGAACAAACGCATTCCTTTCACTGTACGTGTAAGGGAATCGTTTCTGATCTCTTCCTCTCTCTTTTTTCTTTTATTGTTTATTTGTAAATTATTATTATTATTATTATCGTTTTCAGGAGGGTTACGGAGCAGACGACAAATCACACAACGAAGTCATCGAAACGAAAATAATGTGGCCGACGACGAAAGATTGTTCACCGAGCGGTCTTCAATCTATGGGCAACAGATTGTTGGATTGGTTTTCCGTCGTCATGTCAGAATCTAAAAGGCGTAAACCGTCAAAGGTCAAAGGTGATTTACCCAATTGGTGCAAGAGCGAAGTCAGGTGGATGTTTGGGTATTTGGATTTGAACGGAGATGAAAAACTATCGTTGCAAGAACTCTACCACATGGAACACGATCATTCGGAAAAATGCGTCAAACCCTTCGTTGACAGTTGCGACACGGATCGCGACATATTTATATCCCCTAAAGAATGGTGTCACTGTTTCGATAAAACTGATAGACCGTGTACGGCGGCTAAAAGAAGACTTTCACCGGATATGTTGGGTGAGGATTTCCGGAATCAAAAAAAAATTACGTCATTGTCATCGTCATTGTCACCGTCATCATCAAGATCGCTTTTCTTTTCTTTTTCCAGGTGTTTTCGTACCCGATTGCGACAACCAAGGTTATTTCCGTTCAACGCAATGTCACACATCGACCGGAATGTGTTGGTGTACGGATAAACACGGTGTGGAATATGCAAATACGAGAATAAGAGGAATGCCAAATTGCGGTTGGTTATCATTCGCAAATAAATTATCATCATCATCATCATCAACATTATCATTATTATTGCTATTTTTTTCCAGAAAAACTAATCGAAAAATCAAAATTGAAAGATGTGGGTAAAAAGGAAATGAACGTGAACGATAAGATAAATATAGATGACGAAGATGAAGATGACGATGATGGTAACGACGAAAGTGATTTCGAAGGAAGCGCGGACCAGCCGTTAGATTTTTAAAAAAAAAACAAAAACAAAATGGCGCCAACGGAAATTACGTAAGAACGCAAAGAAAAAATGAAAAATCGTTTCCGTTTTATTATTAATAATTAATATCTACGATTCGCTTTTGCTTTTCCTTTTGTTTTTGTTTTTTTTGTTTTTTTTATTTATTTATATGTATATTTAAATTTTAAAAAAAAACTTTATAGTTCGAAAGGGTAGAAGAGAGCAATCGTAAGAGTCACAATAATGGAAGAAAAAAAAAAAATTTTTTTTTCATTTTTACACACGTTTTTAGAATAGATAAACACAGTTAAAGAAAGTCATAGAGAAAGAAAGAAAAAGAGGAATGATCGTAACGAAGGATGAATCTCTCGAGTTTCGATATATCGATACGATATGCGAGGAATGTAAATGAATGAGAGAGCACTTACTTATATTACATTACATACAAAACCCTTTCCCTTTCCACGTCACAGCCTACGTCACAACCCCTCCCTCCCTTCTTACCGCCCCCTCCCCTCCTCCCCTCCCCCAAATTATGATTATTATTATTATTATTAAAAAGCTTTTAATTAGATTTAATTAATTAATTAATTAAAATAAAATAATAATAATAATAAAAACTGTAAATTTATACTCAATTGTTAGTTATTTATACGGTATATATGTATATATACATATATATATATTTATTTATATATGATATATATAGTTATTATTATTATTATTATTATTATTATTATTATTATTATTATTATTTAAAATTTTTAAAAAAAATTTACGTAGACATTCCATATTTATGTAGTTAAGTGCTGTGGTTTTAATAATAATAATAATTGCTTTATTATTTATTATCATTATTATTATTACTAATATTCATTCGTACCTATTATTATTATTATTATTTATTGATTTTAAAAAAAATATAAATATGTGATTACACGTCAATTTAATAAAGCAACCACCGTTTATAAATAAATAAATAATTTTTTTGTTTCTTAGTTGCCTAATTGCTTATTAACGTTAATATTGTGTGACGTCACATTGTCGTCATTATTACTATTATTATTATTATTTGTTTTAAAATAAAAACAAAGAAGTTATTGATATTAGTATCGATCGATCGATCAATCGATTGGGAGAATTTTTTTTTTTTTAATTTCAATGTTATCGTTTGTATGAAATCCGCCATATTTGTTTACGTTTTTTTTTTAATTGTGTGGTTAGACAAGGTTACGAATGAGAGAAAAACAAAAAAAAAATTGGGATGCGAAAGAAATAAGCAAGTGTGTGTATGTGCGTAAGTGTGTGAGCGTGCGTTAAATAAACAGCGTACCTGAAATAATAATAATGACGATGATGATGATATGATGATGATGATAATAATAATAATTTTCGTTTTAAATTAACTAAATGCACAGGTAAAAGACAAAAAAAAAAAAAAAAAAAAAAAAACTTTTTATAAACTTAAACGTCAACGGCTTTCATGTCAATTTTTAAAGAGCAAATCACGCTATAAAGGATAAAATCACATTTAATGTTTTAGAATAGGGATAAATAATAATAGTAATAATAATAGTAATAATAATAATAATAATGATACTAATGATAATAAATAACGAATGAAAATTAATTTTTTTTTTCCTAACTCTTTTGATTTGAAACTTTATAAACATTCCAAATTATTAAAATTAGGCTTTAGATTTCGAAAAAAAAACTAATGATAATAATAATAATAATAATAATATTAATGCAAAATCGTCCATTTGATATAAAGGATGAAGTCGTCGCCATTTTTATTTACCTAAGTTACCTTAATTAATTATATATATATATATTATTATAAATATATGTATTCGTATATACATATACGTTGTGTGCCATTTTTCAGTCATTCAGTCATTCATTCATTCATTCACTTTTTTTATTTATTACCGTTTAAATCTATTAATATAAATTTCGGCCTAATTTTTTATTTATTTAATAGAAAAGAAAAGCGGAAATGACGATTCGTATATGCTATCTACGGTTTTGATTTAAATAAAAAATTTCGATTATGCGACACCGTCCTCGTTTTATATCCCCCCATTCACGATTCCCCTAAATTATTATTATTATTATTATTATTATTATTATTAACTTTTTTTTTGTTAAGTTTTTAATTTGTTAAAAAAAAAAAAAAACCGTTTTTTTATTATTTGAAATTTAAATTAAAATTTTTTTTTATAGCAATAATTAATTATTGATTAACGATGATAATTTTTAATTATTACGAATAATAATAATAATAATAATAATAATAATGAAATTTTTATGTGTTTTGTGTTGATAAATAAATAAATAATAGAATTAAAATAATAAAAAAAATTAATAAATAAACGAGAATTTTTTTTTCCTTGCCTTTTTCCTTTTTCCTTTGTCAATGTTAATAATGGTAAAAAAAAAAAAAAATTTTATTTCCGTTTCCGGTATCGCGATTATTGTTAAAGAGAAAGTAATAAAAGTGTAAACAGACTTACCCTTTTAAATGATGAAATGATTTTAAACTTGTAAGAGCAATGCAACTCCGGCTAGAGTCCATTTCGATGGTTTGTCTTTCGATTTTAAATTGAATGTCCAGACGTAAGTCGGTCCTCTTGTTCTCGTCTTGTACACTGGACATTCGTAAATATTTCTTAAATCTTGTTTGTCTTGAGTTATAGCCTGGACAAAAATAAACAACCTAATTCTTTGTTTTACTAATTACTATCGACACGTTGATTTCTTTTCAAAACCTACTCTTATATTGATGACCGGCATCGTGGGAAATAATTCTTTAAGTCTTGAATCGGTAATAACGCCTTGTGCCACGTCCCATCTAGCACCTTCCATGAACAAACCGTGTACGTATGCTCCGTCTCTGGGAGCAGTTCTGGAGAACAAGAATTATTTTTTAAAATGTACACCGCATGCATTAATTTTTGACGTGTCATTAGTTTATTCTTAACTCACGTGAATTCTTCTTTTTGTTTTTTCGTGACGTCACACTGTAAACACATTTTATCGAGCGGCAATTCGTTTTTTCTCGCCGTGCTTTGCATTATGGCGGTTAAAAAACTTTGAGGATTGAAAAATCCGGCCAACCATACGGACGACGGAAGCTGAAATTTCGATTTTTAAATATAAAATAAATTTTATTGTTATTTGTAATAAAAAAAGTTTATTTTTGACTCACGACAAAATCCGTTGCCCAAGTTTCTAATTCTCTTAATCTTAGCAATAAATCGGCAAACCAAGACGTTAAACCTAAAAGTGATGGATATGCTCTCCTGCTCCAAACGTTCGGAACTTGATCCAAAAATAATGAATTTTCTAAATCTTCCATATCGGAAGTTATCGTGAGTTCACCCTTAAATTAATAAAAAAAAAAAAACTTTTTATCGTGGAACTAACTTTTTTTTAAAATTTGTTTTCTTACCTTCAATCCTAAATCAAGTTCTTTTAAAGATCTTTTCATGTCACCCGTTAAAAAATTCATTCTTTCACATTCTTGAAAAGCAACAATCACGTAAGGAGTTCTTTCTTCTACTTTGCTCATTATTTCCGCCATATTGAATTCATCGGGAAGTTTTTCAATTATTTCATCGAGAATTTGTTTCACCTGGAAAAAATTCGATCGTTTTAGTGCCATTTTTTTTTTGGTTGCATATCTGATGATAAGATCAATAATTACTTTGTCTTCTCTCGTAACGGTCGTTCCACCGGATGCACCCGCGTCTCTCGGTTGCATTTCAAAAACCGTTCGAAATAAATTTTCAGCCGAAGTTGTTAAAAATCCAATTTCAGCATTCGGATGCAAACCGTAAAGGTAAGGACTTTCCGGAGGCATAGCTTCATCTATGTAACAATGAAATCCGACGTAATCAACATTCGGTGGAGCTTGAAATCCTGGAGCGAGCATGAGTTCACCATCGACCTATGTAAATATTAAAACGTGAGTTTTTCTTTTAGTACCAAAACAAAAAAAAAAAAGAACTCTTACTCATTCTTACCAAATCAGGTTGCATGAGTTCTTCGAGGTACGATATGCATAATCTTCTATCCCAGTCATCCGTTATGTGACCGCCGTACATGATTTCACCGAAAAGATACCTGAGATCTTCCCAAGGAACTTTTGCATTTGCTTCCAAATAATTATATAAAACGCTTACGCTTATCGTTAAGTCACCTGAAAGGTCAAAGGTAAAACGATAAGGTCATACTTTTAAAGACGCTTTCGAAGAATGGGGGTCGTTTACCAATATTAAATGGATAAATTCTATTCCATCCTTGGGGTCCGAATTTTCTTCTTTCCGCGACGACAGCATGAAAATAACATAGAGAAAATAAAATGGCTTTGAATTCCGCTTCTTTTCCGCACATTTCCAAAGTGTCCTGATTGAAATTGTCCAGAGCTTTATGAATGTTTGCTTGCATTCCCGTAGGAGGTTCGTTCGTTATTTTTATCGACGATTCCAAAATTCCCTGTTAAAAATTTTTTTCGTTATTCCAATGAATACTAAAAACTTAAGAATTTTAAGAAAACGTACCTGTGGTATTATGTGTGCACTCGGTGTGGCTGCTGGTTCAGCACTCATGAATACTCTATAATCGCTGTGAGAATTTTCAGAAAAATGTTCCAATTTTTTTTCCAAAGACGGCAACCATTTTTTAACCAAATGAATATTTTGTAATATGACCCAATGACCTTTTTGTGCTGCCACGTCCATCGCTCCTTCGGCTACAACTTCTTGCCCCTGTCCTAATGACACGTTATGAAAATTTTCATTTTGACTCGTGAAACCAATTTTTCGTCCCAATTCTTCAACGTCCTAACATAGTTTTAAAAAACATATTTCTTTTATTTCCGTTATTATAATAAATGCGCATATTAATAATAATAATAATAATATTTTTTACTTTTAATGGATTGACGCCGGGAGAAAGAATGAAAAAAATTGGCGTTGACGGACTCGTTTCTTCGAATGATTTTGCAAATTCCAAAGTTTTTCCTTCAACGTATTTATAACCTAATTTTTCTTCGATGAAAACAGCCATTGCGTAAGTCATTCTATCCGGTCTGAGTGCTCTCATCAAACACAATCTTTGCAAAGCCGTTTTGTTTTTCCATTCTTGGGGTAATTTTTCCCTTTCCGGACAATCCGACTCGACGAATTTTTTCCATCTTTTACTCGATGTTTCGATATCTCGATCGAGACTCCTAAAAATCGATTAATTTTATCGTTTGAAATATTTTTTTTCAAAAAATATCGTGAAACATACCTGAATTCATCTTTTTGAGATAATGTTCTTACTCCGCCCCAGCTAGTGTTCGATAAGAAATCAACCGGACTCGTGACGTGTGGCGTTATTGGAAATCTTAAAAAAAAATCTAATTCTGCCGGTAGAATTTCTTCATTCGTCAAAAGAATCTTTTTATAATGAAAAATAAATTATTAATTTATCATTCGATTAAGAATATTTTTTTTTTTTAAATGTGATTCATACCTGAAAAGCCATTTGCGACGTGAAAATAAGTTTGTCGCATTCGAACAATCCTCTCGTTGTGTACATGAATACCGAATATGTTATCGAATCGATTAAATTATTAACTCTGATCGATACGTCTTCTGATTTTTCAGCTCTTTCGATCGCCTTTTGAAAAACCACGCTGAAAGCCTGATTAGCAAATAAACGATAGCAAATAAACGATAGCAATATCGATAATCAAAATGTCGGCAAATGTTTTTTGCTGCAAAAATTTTTACCTTGAGGGAAAATTGATAAATCGGATTAATCGTGTTTAAATCATTTAAAATAAAATAAATTAAACTCGCTCTCGATGCTGCCGGTCTATAATATTCTCTTGCTTGATCAATTTTTGCTGACGTAATTTTTGCTTCGCCAACTCTTTGCTCGATTTCGGCCGCTGTACGTTTTGTCGTTTCTAAATTTTCAACCAAAGCCGTATCTCCTAAAATATTGCCTAAAAAAATTGTTTTTTTTTAATTTTTTTTTTTTAAATTTATTTTTGTTTTTAAAATTATTATTTTATTTACTTCCGGCTGATGATAATCTCGACAAAAGATCATCTTCTAATTTTTTAAGCATTATTTTAAAATCGTTTTGTTGTTTCGTTAAATCCGCTTTTAATTCTTCCAAATCCGGTCTTTCAGCTTTCACGACTTCTGCAAGTAATTGATCTTCAAGTCCGTCTCTCGTCACCGTGAAATTAATCAAAGTGGTTTGTGCTTGCATTTCCGGTTTGTAATGAGGATTTGCTAGCTTTGTGTGAAGTATGAGTCGAAAACTTGGATTATATTCAACTTCCTTATCCCCGATTTTAATGGCTCTAATAAAAAATTATTTATTAATTAAAAAAAAAATTCTAAAAAAGGAACTTTTAAATATTTGTCGTACCAACCTTCCTTTTTTTATGAGATTCCTTCCCAGAAGTGGATCCAAAACGGGATCTACACTTTCTCCAATATTTTCAAATAATATTGTTGAGCCGCATCCCAAAGCTTTTTCCACCACGTCCAAATATCCCTTTTGACCTAATCGAATGACCTTTAAAGAATCTCCATATTTTTGTTTTATCCATTTTACTCCCTGAAGCTACCCAGAAAAAAAAAAATAAGAAATTTACGAACGTAAAATATTATTATTAATAAAAAAAAAATTTAATTTTATTTACCTGAGGATCGATCATTAGAGGCCATCGATCGGAATTGGATAAAATTGTTGCATTTTCCGTCGACATTCGATCGCTGGGTAAACCTTCGTTATTCCAAGTAGCTATTTGAGCATCGTCAGTTAAAAGTGATAAAGGATCAAGTCCTTCCGTTATTGGAATCGGCGGCTAAAAAAAAAGAAATCGACCGTTAAATATATACATTAGAAAACAACACGTTACGAACAAATCGTAGGAAATTGAATGAAGAACCTCTAAGGTTTTTAAAAATGGTTGCCACATTTTATTCATTAAATCCAAACGAAATTGTTTTGTGAAACAACCGACGTACGATATGAAAGCAGTGACCAAAAGTATATCTCCAGGTAACGTCATTCTTTGCTGCATGAAACTAAACAATTATTTTAGTAGCAAAGAGATTAGTAGAAAAAATAATAATAAAAAAAATGAAATTTACTACTAACTTTGCAACCGATTCAGCCCAACGAACGTTTTCCGATCCTAATCCGCCTACTAATCTGTTAGCCAAACTTATGGTGCTGCTCGTCGCATCCGCTTCTTGTTGACATCTTAATTTTTCCGACGTGGCTTTTTCAAAATCTGCCGTGAGTTTAGCCAATTGTTCTTCCAAAGACTGCAATATTAGAATAAATATTATTTGTTCGAAATGAAAATTAAAGTCATGTATTACAAGAGGAAAACTTACGGCAACTTTATTTTTTATAATGCTTAATTTTTCTTGCGCTGTTGCCAGTTCAGCATTGGCAGCGGCCAAAGCTTTTCTTTTCGGTTCCACGTCGCAATAAACTTCGTAAAATTTTATTATGTTTATCACCCAAGCACACAAACCTAAAAATTTAAATTATAGCTAGCTGCATAATTTTTTATTTGGGTAAAAATATATTGTATTTAAAAAAAAAAAGAAAAAGGGTGATTACCTGCAGCCGCTCCTGATTTAGATCTGACGAATTCAGGTTCGAATTCAGCATCTTTTAAATAAGGTTGAATTGCTTTTATTATTTCCGGATGAATATTTTCCTTATCGTAATTAATGAGAGTGTCTAAAAATTGATCAACTTTTGCCATCATTATTTTTGCCGCTTTCCAACTTCTATCCTTTGGAATTTTACCATTGGGAGCTAAAAGTACCATAACTGCTGCCGTGACGTTCGTGACAGCTCCCGGAGGAGATCCGAATGATTTGAGTTCCGTAAGATTTGCCTGTGAAAAATTAAAGTTTTCATTATTGTAAGTTTTAAAAAAATTAATCGCGTGTGTATGCGTAACATACTTTGTTTAAAGTATTCAAAGCTTCTTGTGCTGCTAAAAGAGCAGGTTCGGCTTTAACCAAATCAGCTTCGCAATCTTTTTGTTTTTTTAATACTTCCGATGCTATCAAAGCGACTTTTTGTTCTTCTTCATCGGCTATACTTTTTTCTATTGAACATTTTTCCGTTTCAACTCCTACTATTTCAATCAAAGCATCGGCTGCTTCGTTTTTAATTTTCAGCTCCACTTCTTGTACGGCAAGTTTTTCTTTCAAAGCATCGACCTTTCGAGATAAAACAATAAAATGTAAAAATTATTATTATTATTATTATTATTATTATTATTACGATTTCGCCGGATTTGATTTTTTAACCTGTTCGGCTGTACTCCTTAATTTTTCCAAACCGTTTTGAAGTCTGTCGACTTTTCCGGTCAGTTCGTCATTTTTCATTTTTAAAAGTCTTGAATAAAGAGAAATCTGTTCGAGAAACGATTTCGGCGTCGTGTAATTATACCTCCTTTCGTTCTGAAGATAAATTCTCGACATTGAATTTACAGATGTGTGAGCATGAGCCATAAATTTCGCTGCCGATTCCCGTAAACCCGACTACAAATCAGACATTTTTAAAAAGGTTAAAGGTCAAATTTAAGAAAGTTATAAGGAAAGGATTTAATACCGGCAAAGGTTCTAATTCTTCTAAAAATCTTTTTGATACGCTCATCAGAGCTTCCTGTGGCCATTCGTGAAACCAATTAATAGCAGTGCAATTAATCACGGCTGGAAACTTTCTGGAACGAACTCGTAAAGTTGATCCGACCGGAGAAAAACATAAAACAACTTTTAACTGTTTTCGAACTCTGTCGATAAAAAATTTCCAACAATTTTCTCTTGTATCTAAAATTCCAGCTCCTTTGACCTGCAAATATAAATATTTGTTCCTTTTTCTTTCTTTTTAACTTAATAAAAATTTTTTTTATAATAAAATGACGTCACCTCGTTTCTCACTCCACCAATTATATTTTCCATTTCGTCATCCGGAAATAAATCAGGAATTTCTCCCGATGCCAACATATCGTTAATGAGTACTAAAAACGTTTCGTAGGGTACTTGAGCATCCGTCATTAAAAACATAATTCCGACGTTTTTCAATCCTGATTTAAGGTACAAACTTGAAAGTTCCATCTTGGAAAATAGCAACAACCTTTTACAAACGAATCCCTCCATCTTTAAAACGATTGAAAAAGGATTTATTTATTTACCTTCAAATCGAAAACTCCGTAACCTTTTCTCAATTGTATTTGTGCCACTTCCAAAGAAGCTATGAAAGCTGCTAATCTGGAAAGGCTTTGTTTTCCGCTACCTCCGACACCTACTAAAAGTGCGCTACCTCTCGGAGACTCCAATATTCTATTTATTCTAAATTATAATAAAATCAAATTTATAAAAAAATTCTTTCCCGCCCCCTCCTCCTCCCCCCTGTTGTTTTATTCGTTTAAATACCTGCATATATGCATCATGGCATCCTCGAACAAAACTAAATTCATGGCGGCAACAAGATCATTGTAAGAAGATAATGCTTCTTGTAAAAGTTTCGTTATGACCGTCCACTCGGTTATAGGCATGTATTTCGGTTCTCCGATTCCTTGTGCAAAATGACAGTATAGATTAGGTTTTTCAGACACGACACCTTCATCCACGTCCTTGAATTTATAATAATCGGTATTTAAGAAAATATATTAATTATAAAAACAATAAGAAGGAAGAAAGATTACATCGAAATTTTTTTTGACTAAATCCGTTTGAATTTTATTAAAAGCATCTATGTCTTTTTCATCCGTCAATTTGTCTCTGTAAACTCTTTCTGTTTCGTGAAGCCACAGACGAATCAAATCGGTCGGTTGAGTTAAGCATTCGTTCGTACTAAACAACAGCCCCTTAAAAGAAAAAAAACGTTTAAAGTATGTTTTTACGTCATCGAATGACGTCATCGTATTGATTTCTACCTGAAAAACATTCGATAATTCTCTCAAATTAAATATGTAATGAAATTTAATTGCTGTCGGAAGAAAAACGGCTCCCGCTTTGGAGTGAAGTGCCAAACTTGCTGTCACGATACTTTGTGATAATTTCACTACGGTTGATGGAAATTTAAATTCGGAATTATTTAGATGTTGTATTAATATTGAATGATATATCATGTTAAGAGATTCTTGACTCGGAAAGCTTTAAAAAAAAAAAAATTGACAATTTTCATTTTTAAACATTCTAAATGAAGAAAAAAAAAAAGAATTGAAATTTTTGAATTTTTTACCTGACCGCCAAAACGCAAAAATGACGTTGTAATCTTGGATTGATTGTAAAACTTCCAGCGGTCGGATTCATGCAAGAAACGTATTGCGTGTTGTGAATGTCTTTAATCGTTAACTTCGTTCTATCGTACCAATGAGAATAGTCTAAATGCTGTCTAATTATTGTATGGGGCTGAACGGTTCCATAAGGATCAACCTAATAAAAAAAAAAAAAAAAAAATAATAATAATAATAATAATAATAATAAATTACCGGATAAAAATTTTTTGTTTGTTTTGTATTCCTACCTCCGGCATATTCATATCGTCGATAAAATAAATTAAAGTTTTGTTTCCAGGCGGACCGTAATTTCTTCCAGCTTTTTTTTCCAACGGTTTTTCTAATATTTTTTGAAACATTTCGGACGTCGTGTAAAAATTAAATGGTATTTTAGCGACGGCAAAATTTTCATTTAAACTAGATAGTTTTTCACCAATGAGTACCGTTTTCCCACATCCGGCATTACCGACCAACATGACCGGATGTCTTTTTTCCATAAGAATATCAAGAAAATAACGAATTCTTATCGATTCAGATGTGTGCACCAACACGGCCTGAAAAAGATAATTTTTTTTTTTTCAATTAAATTCTATTAATAGGGGCAAAATATATTTTTGTTAAATTACCTGGAGTGGGATATCCGAATCCAATTCAAATTTTGGTACTCGTTCGGTCCAAAGTGTAAATTGTTTGGTTTCGGCATCGATGTAATAATCGAAAACAGTTCCTTGAGCTGGAAATTTTATACTCTTGAATTCGTTAACCCACCATTTTGAAAATTCTACCCTATAATCTACGGCTTGATCTTGAAACATGGCCGCACCGAATGCCCAAATGCAAGCAAAAACAAAATAAGTTTCTAATATTTCTTTCGGACCTTCCGGTACGTAATTTTGAGGTATTAACAAACAATCTAATAAAAAACAAAGCATTTGTATGTGAGCTATTTCGACGATTCCGGTGATTTTTTTAAATCGAGTTCTTATATTCTCCAGGCATGCCGGAATGTATTTATCGAAAAAAGTGACAAGATTTGATTTTTCCGTCGCGTTTTGTCTGGTTTCAATCCAACTCGTCACGAACCTGAAATTAATAAAATTAAAAAGGGGATGGATAAAATGGCGGTAAATTTTATAAAAAATCTTACTTACGGATTCCATCCTAAATCTTGTGGATTCAAATACAAAATTCCAGCTCTTGAAACCGTTGCCGGAGTAGCCGTTCTCAAGTTAGATATTTCAAAAAGAAGACGCATGGCTGGAGTAAGAGCTATTCTTTCATTACTAGCCAATGTTAATACCTGAAACCAAAGACAGAAATTTGAATCGAAAAGAACAATTGATTTCAAGTTCAAATATAAAAAATACAAAAAATTTTACTTTATTATCATCCATGACGGTATTCAATGATTCGATCCACATTGGATCTATATCACCGTCTAAAACAATCCATTTCGGATTATCACCCCCCAAATTCGCTTGATCTCTCATCAAAATGGAGAAGAGACCTAAAACAACAAAAACCCCAAATTTTGTTTTTTTTTTTTTAAATGTGAAAAACTTAATAAATTTCATGATTTTAATCGAATACCATCTTTCCATTCTCTGGTAGCTGGATTAATGATTCCAAAAAGTTCATCATTTGTTACTGCTTTTGGATTCAAATCGTTATAAATGGGTTTTTTTTTAATGTTCTGATAAGTTTTGTATAACGTTTTCCAAACTTGAGTTTTTCCAGTTCCAGCCGTTCCCACAACGAAAACGGAATGTCTTACTTCCAATAATTCTTCCAACTGAACAACCTAAAATGAAATCATCAATTAATTTGATATTTAAATTTTAATAACAAATTTGAAATTCGTTTAAAAAAAAAAAAAAATTTTTTTTTGTACTTTTAAAATATAATTGTCTTCTGGTTGTAAATTTAAATCGAGCGTTGCTTGTTTGACTGTTTTTTCAAATTCCATATCTCTTTTTCTAGGTACGTCTAATGCAGGAAATAAATCTCCTATCAAACCCATAAAAACAGGTACATCATCAGTAACAATTTTTGGTATGTTAAAATCTCTTAAAGCTCTCATTAAAACTTCTTCTTCCGGTCTTCCAGGATCTCCTCTCTTCATTTGAAAAAAAAAAAAAAAAAATTTTAAATTTGCAAATTTCGATTACTTTAATTTTAGGAAAATTTCAAAATAATACCTTTAATGAACCTGCAACAACCAAAACGCTTTTTATCGCTCTCAGACCCCAATCGTAATGATCCTGCTTCGAAAGTAATTCTTTACAAAGAGTGTATAAAGTGATAAATTTTCTTGCTAAAACTCTGGCTTCTTGAAATCCTTCGGCGACGAGCATTATTTCACATATTAGCTCAAAATCAGGCACGACCATAGCACAGGGCCTAAAATATTTAATACGTAATTATTTTTATCATCCGGATCGAAGAAACTTATTCATGGTACCTAAAAAGCGCTTTTAAATTTTCCGGAAGTTCCGTTCTCCCAGCATATCCAGGATTCATTGTAATAAATATACCAACTGTGGGCACCATCGCAATCATTTCTCCCATAAAATTAAAAGTTGATTTTTTATCACGTATTGCATCCTGAACGCCCAGACAAAAAAATAATAAATATAATATTTTTTTCACGTACGAAATCTTTCGCCTTTTTCTTCTGCTATCGCTTACCTGTAAAGATTTCACCTGTACGGCGACAACAGATAAAACTTCAACGGATATTCTATTAAATTCATCGAAACAACCCCAAGCACCGGTTTGTGCTAAACCTTTGTATATGTTTCCGCAAGATTTGTAATCCATTTGTTCAGAACAATTAAACACGTAAACCATAATTCCTAACGCGCGCCCTAAAAAAGAAAAAAAAACCTTTAATATTTTCCTATTAAACGTGAAATAATCATATTTCAAACAGGAGACCTAAATCTTTTGTCGTTTCCGTTTTTCCCGTACCAGCAGGTCCTGCTGGTCCTCCACCCATAATCAAATGTAAGCTCTTGTAAAAAATAAAATCAAATAAAAAAAATTCAAATTTTTTTTTAGGGATAAAAAAATTTTTTTTATTTACTTGCGTTAAGGTAATATAGCATCTATCCGTTAAAGGAGTGATGACAAGTCTTGGTGTGTTTCCTAAATATTCGTGGGAATAACGAAATTGTGCGTCACAAATGTTAGCAAAACAATCTTTTTCCTGTTCATCCCACCTAAGAAGAAAACGTTTTAAATTGTATTTTTAAATTAAAAAAAAAATTTTAATTTTTTTTTTTAATTGTTAAACAAACCTGTGTCGTAATTGTGATTGCCATTGAAATTCATTTGAACTTTCAACTTTTTTTTGTATAAGTTTTGCAACGACATCTCTCGAATGAACGTCGATTGTACAAATGGTCATTATTTTTTGCCGATCTTGTTTCGTTAATTCTCCGAGAAGCAATGATATCAATGTACTCAATTGAGAAATCTGAATTTATAAAAAAAAAACATTCATACTTTTCATTTTTTTTTTTCAAAGAAAATTTTTTTTTTTTTTTTTTAAATGAAAAATACTTGTTTTTTTTGATAATCCTTGAGAGCGTTATCGTAACCTTCTTCGAGTCGTGCAAATGCCATATTCACTTCCGTCGTCCACCAAATTTGCGTACCGCAAAGTGAAACTTGAGCCGGATAATCAAACAGCCATTGTTCTCTTTGTTTTTCTTCGTATGTGAAAACACCTTCGGAAAAATAATGTCGAATTGATAATCTCATCGAACTTTGAACTCTGTTTAACCATTTTTCCACCTTTAAAAGAAAAAATAACATTCAAAAAAAAAAAAATTATAACGTAATGTTTAAAAATAAAATAAAAGAATATATATGTACAGCTCCTGTACAATCGCATTCTTCGTTAAATTCAACATATTCGCCATCTTTAGCGTACATTCCCAATGCCGTTACTGGCTTTCCTTCTTTCTCTTTGAAATTTAATCTTGCAAGCGAATCAAACAATTTCGTTAAATGCCTTAAAAAAAAAGAAAAAAAATCAAAGTAAGTTTACTATTGACATTTTCTTATTTTCATTTATCAAATGTCATCACTTTGCAACTAATTCCGGTTGATTTCCATTGGAAAGTACATCTAATAAATCTGCAGAAGAAACAAAATAAAATCTAGGAAACGAAAGACGTTTCGTTTCTAAATATTCGGCAAGAGCTTTTTCGCATAAAATCAATTGTTTTTGAAGATCGTCAAGAGTTTTTAAAAGACCTTCTTGATTTGTTGCTTGCACTACATTCGGAGTCATGGTCATTTTATCAGTTAGCATCTAAAAAAACAAATATTTTCTTTTAAAACGTCGAATAATAATAACTTAAAAATAAATAAAATAAAAAATCGTAAACTAACTTTAAAATCTCGATCGATGTTATCAAAACGTTCGGCATCTTCCGGAAGTTGTTTTCTTATATCTTCGGAACTCATAAAAATCGATTCAAGATGCATCCAAGTTCTTTGTACTTCGAACCAAACGGTAATAACCTGATCGGCAATTGAAAGTTTCGTTTGCCAACCCGATACTTCTTCCAAAAAATGTGCTATAAATTTTGATGTTATTAAATTTTGTAATTGAACCTGAAAACGAATTGAAAACAAACTTTCAGCGTGAAATGTACCTTATTGTAAAAAAAAAAACCTAAAAGAAAATAAAGGAGATAAACCTGATTATCTTCTAATGTTTCAATTAATTCTTCTGTCGTTTTTAAAAGTTTGCAATTCGTTCTTGAATGAATTTCATGATCGAATTCCATTTTTGACCATGTCACGTTAAGTTCTCTTAATATTTTTTCCATTGACATTTCTTTAACCGCTTTATCGACGATATTTTTAACTTCTTCTTCGCATTTGTGTAAATTCAATTCCAAAAGATCGGCCAGTGTTGTTTTCGAATCCATAACAAATTCGACCTATCGACACAATACCTTAATTTAAAATTTCATAAAAAAAAAAAAATAAATTTTGTTTATCGTGCATCTGAATCAAATAAAACCTTTTAAATAATTTTTGGTAAAAACGATTTCATTTCAGTTATTGATGTCAAATTAAAATACGTTACTTACTGTAAACTTTGGAGGCAAGTTGGCTAAACTCTGATTTTAGCAGCATGCAATCAAAATGTATTTACAACGATAGAGTGATTTTTCATTTTTCTATATAAAAATATAATAATTAATTTTTAACGAAGAGATTTTAAACTAGGTTTTCACTAGATTTTCGTTAAAATTATAACCATCAAAAAAAAAAAAAAAAAAAATCAAATAGTCAATTTAAATCGAATTATATGAATTATGTACAGATGGTTATTAAATGTAATTTTGATTTCCATGCAAAAATTATTAGAGAATAATTAATTATTATAGAATTTCTTATGTAATTCGAATTCGTATCCGTTAAATATTTTAATCGTTATTAACGCACGAAGGATTATTATTTACAATATATACAATATTATTTATAATTAATTGAATTTTTTTTCAAACCTTTGTTGAAGACATTAATTGATTCCAATGTCTTTCTCTAATAGCTGGATTTTGAAGTTCTCCAACGGCTTTTAATGACGTCAACATATTTTTTACAGTTGCTTCTAATGTTATGTAAGTATCCCAACCTCTCATTTCTTTATCTAAGGCTTTTTTTAACAAAAATACAAACTCGTAAGTTTTAACTTTTTTTTTTTTTTTAAATAAATAAAATGTTTTAATTAAATAATTAATTACCTCTGATTTCTTTTGCGAATTTTTTACATTCGATATCCATATTTTCCACATCGACTTTTCTCCAAGGAGTCGTTTTCCAATCTTCGATACACGATTGAACGATGTTAACATAATCCCAAAGTTGCTAAAATATAAATAATAATATTTAAAAAATTTTTTTTGTAAATTTTTTTTTTTCAAAATGGATTTGTTTGCTTTACGAGACTAACTTTTAACATTTTAATTTCTTTTCTACATTGTTTCATTGGTTTGAATTCCGGTACGTTAACTTCAAATAGGGATGCCGAATCTTGAATTTTTTTCATTTCTTGTTCGAAAGAAAAAAGTTCCAAATGTGCTTTGTCTAATTCATCGTATGGATTTTCGCAATCGTTTTTCATGAAAGAATATTTTTTAAAAGAATCGCGATATTGATTTTGTGTCACGTCGAATGCTTGAATTTTTTTTCTTATCGAAGAAACTTCGACGGCTTGAAGAGGAGCAACTTGCTGTTTTACAACCGTAGCAATTTTTTTAGTGTTTTCCCACTGTTCTGGAAGTTCCTAGAAAAAATTTTTTTTTTTTAAATAAAATTATTTTAATTACTAACAGTAAGAATTTTTTTAAAATTTATTTTACTTGTAGAAGAACATTTGCTTCTTCCGGAAGTTCTTGATCGTATGATTTTAACAATTCAATGGTTAATCGAATGGGTTCAAACATGTCATCCGTTACTGCTTGTCTTTCTTTTACGTTCATCAAATATCCCATAACGCTTACTAGTGTATCGTAATCACCTTCTTCTACGTTTTGTAGTAGACCCTCATCAGCTTGGCTTATAAAGTTAGCAAGATCTGTTAAACTGAACAAAAAATTTTTTTTTTTTTACAATATAAATCACTTTTTTGAATTAACTCATTTGTAAATTGAGTGATGATTCTTAACCTTGACATCACATGTTCAACCAAATGTTGTTTAAACATGTTACCCCATTTTCTGACTGTATTTAAAAGCGATTGCTTAAAGGGTCTACAATCAACTTGAAACCATCCGCAAAATATTTGAAACGATGCTAATTCTTCGACTTCGGAGTAAAGATTTTCGTACTGATCGATCTATAATCGAAAAAAAATCAAAATCGAAATTATTTATAAAATACGAAAATCAATTGTGCGTGAAAACAAACCTGTTCTCGAAAATCCTCTATTTTCGGATTGCATGTTTTCGGTTGAGCCGGATCATTATTTGCAACGTATTCCATTTCTTCCATTGTTAATTGCCTTCCATAAGTTAAAAATTGAGCCAGATAAGATTGAGAATCATCCAACCAAAGGTAAGAATATGCATCTACGCCACTTGCAAATTCGTTCGCTTCATTCATTACTATTTTAACTCCTTCGATAATTTCATTTTTCATATCTAATATATCTTGATTATTTTCAATTTCTTGAAGGTAATCCGTCTGATTATCCGATTCTATAAAATTCACATTAAAATTATTAAGGAATAAAAAAAACACAAAAAATAAAATCATCTAACCTGAAGCTACTCTGGGTATCAATGTTGCCATCAAAAGTATATCTTTTATAAGGTTTTCGATCACAGATAAAAATGTATCCGTTGAATTTGGATTGAGAGAAGGGACGAAAACAACATCGGGATCGAGCAATTCAAGTCGGACTTCAAATAAAGGTGTTAAATTTTTTGTAGAATCCATACCTTCTGCCAAATACGCTATACTAAAATTTGTTTCACACATCAGTATTGATTCATCTTTCAATGATTTATTGTTATTTGAACCGTTTGATTTTTACCTGCATCCTATCGTCCTCAACAAAGCTCCCGATACGATCGAATCGACATATTGTAAATATTTTTTCCACGCGGAAGAATTAGTTTTTTCTTTCATATCAAACAACGTCATATTTTTTTCTATCATTTTAAATATGTCGTCGGCTGCCGTTTTCATTTCTGCATATCTGAAAAATATTTATATAATCATCGTTGAGTTTATCGATTGTCATCGTGACACAGGTTATACCTACCTTTTTTGAATCCTATCCGTTTTTTCATCCAGACATAATAACGCATCTTTCTTTCCATCTTTTCTTTCGAAAAGTGGTAATTTCAACCAAGTCGACATGATATTTCTAATTACGCTTATGTTGTATTGTGTACTTTGTACTCTTTTATCCAAACTCCCGACCAAATTGAAAAGATTATCTACGTATTCGGAAAGATTGGGAGAATTCCAATTTAAATCGTATTGACCTTTTTCTATTTCTTTATCTATTTCTTTTACCTGTAAAATTTTCTTCGTTATCGAATCATATTTCGATCAAATCATTCGAAAACGAATAAATAATTACCAAATCTTTAATTAGATTAAATTCAACGGGAGCGCAAACTCTTCTAATTTTATTATACCAATCTTTGATTTGATTCAATCTCGCCGTGTACCTTCTAAAAACTTCTTCTTTTTCGGATAAATTTAAAGCTGCTTGCGGTATGTTTTCCTTATTCATCAACTGTAAATAATGTACCTCACGAAGAATGGCAACCTTGGAAAAAACTTAAAAAATTAAATTTAAATAATCATAATACATTTGTTTAAAAAAAAATATTCATTTACCAAATCAGGATCAAAATTAACAATTAATTCTGCATTTTCTTTTTTTCTATCGAGTAAACTTTTTTCTAAATTATTTTTACATTTATCTTCAACCGTTTGAGCCCATTCTTCAAAATATTTTTTTTTTAATTCATCCAATGAATTGATTAAAATATTATATTTTTCAATGGCACTTTCCGCTTCTGGACATTTTAAAATTCTGCGATAAAACAAAATTTAATTTAACGATTCAGAGCATTGTTAGCATGATAAAAGAAAAATCGATAAAAATATTCAATTACGGATGATCGATGGTTTTAAATGAAACGACACAATTTTGTATTCTCATTCCCAATTGATCGCACCATTGAAAAGCTCCGGCTAATGTAGGAAGAAATTTATACACTTGCATGTATTTATTTAATTTAAGAAATTGCATTTGTTCATCATAAAGCTCCTAAAAGAATTTCGTTGAACGAATGAAATTTCATAACGGATATATAAAATATACAAAAAATGATCGTCACCTGGCAAACGTTGACTTCACATATTAAAAAATCAACAATTTTTTTATATTTAGCCGTGAATTTATCTTTAACAAGTGGCCTTTCTAAAATGGTACCGATTATGTTAATAAGTTTTAATATACTTTCCAAATTATGACAGTCATCAAATGCCTGCAAAAGATAAAACGCTTAACAATACTTTTCTCACATTCAACCATTTTAATTACTGATAATTTTTTACTGACTTCGCATAAAATTGATGCTAGTTTTCTATCCAATTCCATTATTTTAACTTGAAACTCATTGTAATCAAAAATGAAAGCGTCATCCTCCGGATCTAAAACGTTATATGTTTTAGTTGCAAAAACGGAAAAATATTCGTGAAATTCTTGACTTATTTTAACTATTCTCCCACTCAGCGTTCTCCCTTTCAATCCTCCAATTTCAATTTTTTCAAGTTTTAAAAATTCTTGAACGGTGTCGAAAAACGACTTTAAATTACAAAATTTGAAACGAATCGATAAAAATTTGAAAATATAACAAAATTTAAAATTCAAATATATTGATTTTTAAGTAAATTTAATATATTCTTACTTGTATAGTTTGTAATCGGTTCAAAAACTGTTCAAATCTTTCGAAAACAATATTGGGATGAAAAGTCCACATGACGGGTTGTTCATTTTTAAAATAGGACGCCATATTGTTTTTGCAATCGTCAAAAGCTTTACGAAAATCATCGAATATCGATACGGAAAGTTTTATTCTTTGCATTGCTTCGTCGACATCCGTTTGAAAAAGAGAAGAAGGATCTAGAAAATGTTGCGCCTAAAAAAAATTTATTTTTATGATTATCATCACAAATTTTTTTTCCCCTCCCCCTCCCCCTCCCCACTTTTGCTACAATGAAAACTTACTTGCTCTATTAATAAATTACATATTTGTCTTATGAGTACGATTATTTTTGCTGAATTGCAATAATACTTTGAATTTGCCCATATTAAGCAGACGACGTGCAAAAGTGGTTTCAGTTGAGGTTTTATGTCGGAGAATTCGATTGTGTTTTCTAAATTTGTCAAAGGTTTCAAAAGAGGTTTAAGATATAAACAAATATCTTTAGCTTCGGCTAGTGCTGAAAAAAAAGCAACGTAAGTTTTTTTTTTTTTTAAAAAAGAAAATGACGACATTTTTCTTATTTAATCGTGAATGTACCGGCGACGATGTTTAAAAAAAGATTTTTAAAGCAGGGAAAATAAGCACTGTCCGTTATTTCTAAAATAACCGCCATTTTTCTAACTCTTTCATCTCTGAGTTGATTGTAAATGTATTCTAAATTTCTTAATCTACTATTCCAAAAGTTTATTTCTGAAAAAAAAAAAAAAAAAAAGTGAAAAAATTTAAATTTTCGTTCCAAAAATTTTTTTTTTCCTTTTTTTTAATTTAAAAAAAAAAAAATTATTATTATTATTATTATTATTGTTATTATTATTATTAAAAATTATTTAACGTTTTCAAAATTCGGTATTTTTAATATTTTTCTCGGTTGATTAATTTTAATTTTTTTTTATTCGATTAATTAAAATTGGTAAAAATTAAAATCGAAGAGTGTGTTTGTATTATCATCATCATCATCATCATCATTTGTTTTTAAATTCAAATGTTATCCGTTGGTATTCGATTTGGAAACGGTTTCGATAGGGCAAACGTATTAAAATTAATGAATTCCCTTCCAATGTCTTGGGATTACGATTTTTTAGTTTTAGGATGCAGCGTCGGAGGCATTGCTTGCGCTTTGGAAGCTAGTTCGGCTGGAAAAAAGACTGCCATTGTTAAATGGAAAAATTACAGCACAGCCGAAGAAGAAGGTTTCGACGAAGATTTAAAAACCATGTCTGAAATATTAAAATATAAAAATACGCCGACAAAATTGACCGGGTCCGGAAACAAATTGGATAAAAAAGGTACCAATTCTCCCAATGTCTCTATGGGAAATGTTCAAAAAGTTGTAAATAAAACAGAAAAGGATTATGGGAAATCGGTTGATAAAAAGGTTAGAAAAAGCCGATTGGATTTAAATAATGAATTGTATAAAAGAGGTAACGATTTTTTTTAACATAAGGAGCAATTTTTAATTTAGTAATGCTAATAACTATAATGATAATAATAATAATAATAATAGGTAAAGAAGCTCGAAAGATAATGAGTAGAGCTGCATCAATGCAAAACACGCTCGAACAAGCAGTAAATTACGGATGGAGAGTACGTACATCGATACAATCATTGACAATAAATTGGAAAAAAATGTCGGAATTAGTCATGGATCATTTAATGAAAGAAAATTGGGAACTTTTAAATAAAATAGTTAAAAGCGGAATTGAAATATTGGAGGGAAAACCTTGTTTCATTGATAGTCATACAATAAAAATATCACCGAAAGGATTTAAAGATTTTGAAGTGACGGCCAATTTAATTTGTGCAGGTTTTATAAATATGAAATCCTTTCCTAAATTGAGAATTAATAAAATAATTATTAAAATGAATTAATTTTTGCGTAATTTACTAGCTCCTTCTGGAGAGTATTACATTCCTCATGATTTACCTGGAGCAAAAGAATGTGGAATTACATGCGATGATTTTATTAGATTGAAAAACCCACCGGAAACAACTCTCATAGTCGGTTCAACTCCAGAAGGTTTAGAATGTGCATCGATTCTTGCTGGATTTCAACTTTCGGTTTTTGTTGTTGTAAGATTTACTAAACGTTTTCCTAGATTATTATTATTATTTTCTATAAAATGTATATATATTTTAATATTAATGCATTCGATTTTTTGTTATAGTCTCGATCTGATTTGCTTAACGGATTCGATTTTGAAATGTCACAAATGATAGTAAAAGAACTTAAAGAAAAGGGTGTGAATTTTTTTGAAAAAACCATTTTGACGTCTTTGACTTACGGACAGAATAAAAAAATAATGGCAGAGTTTTCTTCGGTGGAAACATCCGAAGATGGATTACCTTTGAATAAATTTTCTAAATTATTCGATACCGTTGTTTTTGCCATCGGTACCGTTATTTCGTTAGATTATTTAGAATTGGGTAATGCAGGAATCGAAATTGACATATTACAAAATAAAATTTTAACTAATCAATACGATCAGACATCGGTGAGTTGTCAAATTTTAATTATATATGGGTACCTCGTTTTTAATTGTAAATTATTTTTTAGGTGAGTAATATATATGCTGTGGGTGATGGAGTAGCAAGTAATCCACAAAATAATGAAATAGGAGAAATGGTTGGTAAACTTCTCGGAAGAAGATTATTTAAAGAAAGCACGGAGATATTGGATTATTTTATGATACCAAACGCTATATATACCCCTACTGAATATGCTTATGCCGGACTGTCGGAAAATGCTGCGTTATACAGGTTCGGTAAAGAATGTGTTGAGGTTTATCAAACGTTTTTCTTACCCTCGGAATCGATATCCCTTAAAGACAAAACAGAATGTTTCGTAAAAGCAGTCGTATATAAAACGAAAAATTTAATAATTGGACTTCATATATTCGGACCTCAAGCCAGTGAAATAATTCAGGGTTTTGCTGCGGCAATTAAATTAGGAATGACCATAAATCAAATCAATGCACTTGTCGGTATATCGTCTACTAATGCTAATGAAGTTGTTAAAATATCAAATCGTTCGAAAGAAGTAATAAAATCGTAATATATGTATGTACTCACCTACGTAGGGATTAGGATTTTGATTATTATGAAACGCATGAGAAGATTCTTTTGTGAGTACATCGTTAATTTGTGTAGCCCATTTAATAACCACTCCTTCAATAGCCGATTTAAGGTATAAATCAACGTCTTCACCACCGCTACAAAAACAAATTATTATTATTATTATTATTAATTAGGTATTTTAAGTTAAGAGTATGTTATAAAGTACCTTGCTCTAAGTTGCTTTTCAGCATCGTGTACTTTTTCAACTCCTACAGGCATTGGTAGGACCGTTTGTCCCGAAACTTGCCCTTTAACTTGATAAACGGTTGATTTTAAACTATGAACGTGTTTTTTAACGTCTTGTGCAATTACAGGCGGCCATTTTTTATGATTGCTTGGATTCGATAAAAGAGGTACAAATATCTGAAACGATACGTTCACTATAAGGATCTAAACTTAAATTCAAAGGTGTATATTATTATTTATAATAATTATTACCTCATCAACTAAAGTGGCTAATTGTTCTATATGTTTTGTTGCCATATCACCCAAAACAAGATGTTCCGATATGTTTTCTTTTGGAATCGGTTTATTTTTTTTTTTAATAAAATACGTTGCTTTGCTTTTAAGACTAATTGGAAAACTACTTGCTAACAATAGTTGTGCAGCTGAATTCTAAAAAAAATTTTAATTTAGTTCATTAGAAAAAATTAATTATTTATTAATAAATAAAGTGCAAAAATAAATACTATTGTATACAAACTTGTAAAACAATTAAAAAAGCAGGTTCAGAATTATCCAAAAATGCCACAATTTGTTTTTTAAGGTCTTCTGTTCCCAATAATCTGGCCCATTTTTCTGGTTTGAGTTTCATAGATTTTTGAACGTAGCTTCCTAAAAATTCTAATCTTGGATCAGGCGGTGGAGCTTCCATGATTTCCAATTAGTAAATTAAAACGTTTAAAAATTTATATGTTCTTGAAATTTTTAAATAATAACACGAGGTTTTAAAACATGTAAAAAAATTTTCACATTGCGTGGCTGATGGATGATGAAAAAAAGTAAAATAAAATAAAATAAACTGAGGTAATCCGTGACATCCGTACCCTGAATGACATTTTTAAAAAAATTCACGTTAACGAAATGAATAAGTGGTATGGGTATATATATATATATATATATATTTTTTTTATTTATATATTTTTATCACGAATTTTATATATATATATATATATATTTTTGTTTAAATTCATTATAAAATTGTATTTAAATTTGTTGTAATACGCTTAAAATTAATTAAAATTTTCTTTTTTTTATATTTGAAATTAACGAAATTAATTTTTACTTTTTACATATTTCGAGAATCCTTTGCGTGATTTCACAGGAATCTCGCGAGAAAACACGCGACGTCTTTAACGCAGATAAAAAATTGTGAAACCCAATGAGAAATTTTTAAATACAATTTGGCGGTTTTGTGAAGAAAAAAAATTTTAAAACAGTACCGGTTTTGATTCAAAATAAATGAAAATCAAAAGCTTAATATAATTAATAAAGTACTTACATACTTATCAAATATTTTATGTAAATTTTATTAACTGCATTTCATAAATTTGAAATGCCATTATAAAAAAAACTTGAATTCATAAATTAATTGTTAAAAGTTTTATAAAAGCACTTGTTTCAAATATTCTTTTGAATTTTTATTCGTTACACATTAACTACTTATTAAATTTATAACATTTCTTTATAAAAAGAACAAAAAGGTTTAAAAAGTATTTAAAACTTTTCGAATTTTTTTTCTTTCTTTAATTATCCATTAATTAATTCTTTCACTGACCGTTATTCTATGAAATTTAGTTTAAAATAAAAACTTCAGAGGGCGGAGTTGTATTAATATATTCTGACGTCACTCAGATATTATGATTTTACTTCTTCCATGTTAAAAGTAATATGTCATTTTTTAATTTAATTTTATTTTTTTGAAGTTTAAATGTTAAATATTTAAATAGTAATAATTAAGGTTTAAAAATGGATTTAAGCAAAGTTAAGGACGATCAAAAGTTGCATCTTTGCCGTTGGTATTACAGAGGTTAGATTTATTTTAACCATTTCGAATAATTTAATCAAATGGATTATTAAAAATTTATAATTACCTTTGTTTGTTTCTAATTAATTATTTAATTTTATGTAGCCGGATTTGCCTTTTTACCCTTTTTATGGTGCGTAAATGCAATTTGGTTTTTTCAAGAAGCATTTAAAAAACCGCCATACGAAGAACAAAAAGAAATAAAGAAATGTAAGTAGGTTGTTTACATGATTTTTCTTTTTTTTTCTTTCTCAAGTTCATTTTTATTTTAAATTACCTGAATATTATTTCTTTTTAATAATAATTTTTTCTATAAAGAATTCAATTAATCTCTTGCAACAACGTGATATCATTTACTCGAATGTAAAATTATTTATGTTTAATATTTTTCTTTTCGTTTTAGATGTTATATGTTCAGCAATTGGAGCATTTGTATGGTGTATAGTTTTGACAATTTGGATTATAGTTTTTCAAACTAACAGAGCTTACTGGGGTGAAATGGCTGACAGAATATCATTTATCATACCGACTGGTATTCCTTAACTAAAAAAAACCAGTTATTAAAATAATTTGCAAAAACAAATGAGTCTGATGCAAGTTTTTATAAAATCATTACATTGCTGTCGAGTATTAATTTTAAAGGTAGGCAAATAATGATTATTTTTTACAAAGTAATGTGATTCATTAACTGATTGTAATTTTTACCCTTGAAATAAGATTTCTTTAAAATAGTTTTCAGTAACTTGCACTAACATACTTAAAATATTATTTTAATTAAAAATCATTTTTTTAAATATTTTAAGTTAAATATGAAAGTATGAACATTGAGGACAGAGAAAAAAATAATTTATTTATAAATTACAAGTAAAAATTGAACTTGGGATAAAAGTAATTGTTTATAGATTACTATTGAAGTAAAATGTGATTTAAAGAAAATTTTTTTTTTTTTTTTATTATTATTATTAATAATTAATTAAAACAAAATAAAAATTATTTTTCTACAATTTCTTATTCTAAATTACCTTATCATGAAGAATTTGTTACCATTTTCTGCGTCAAAACAATTGATTCTTCTATCGGTTTATTATAAAAAAAATTTCCTATTTGAAAAATATATTTGTTGACTAGCCAAATGAATAATCCTGCTAAAAACACTTGAAGTAGTTTATGTAAAACCCAAAACCTATTGGGAAAAAAAAAAAAATTTTTTAATTAAATCACTTTTTATCATATATTTTTTTTGTTTTTTTTTTATCGATAACACACTTTTACTTACATGAATAACTTTTTTCTACATCTTTCTATGGAAGATTCACTTAATTTAAATATAAAACACCTAAGTCCTTTAATAACATTTTTAAAATACTCATCCCAATCTAATTCTGACATATTAAAATGAAAAAGTTTTTTATCTTCATCGGATAATCTATCCCACAAATTATCTACATTTTTATATTTGAAATGCCATTCGTGATTAGCAAAAAATGCCAAAGCTGAAGAAAATGAATAAATTTTCTTGTAAGCTTTTATAAATCTGAAAATAATTTAATTATAATAATATTATTTAAATACCAGGAAAAAAAAAAAGAAAACTATTATTATTATTTAAAACTCACTGTGTTTTTTTTCCAATTAAAAATAGTACCATATCCATAAATAGACCGGGTATAAAATGATACAAAACGGTAAAAATATTAAAGAAAAGTTTCATTTTAAATAATGATACTGTATAATACCAAATGAAAACTTCCATTGGATATTTAACTCCATGTTTAAAATTTATTTTTAAAAAATCTTCCCAAGTGATTGAATTATCTTTTTTCGAAACGAAATTATAAACTTTTAAATTTCTATAACGAGAAAAAGAAAAAAAAAAAAAATCAATGGTATAATTCACAATACATTCAAAAAAAATTATAAAACTAGTTTTTTTTAAAATTACTTTTCAGCAATAATTTCTGAATTTTCTTTGGAATCCATTTTTTCATATAATTTTTTTTTATTATAATTTTCACTAGTGTTTTTATTGTTTGCAACATCCCATGCCGAACATAATAAAGCATTTACAACCATATCCACAGGTACTAAATTAGCATTGACATTTTTATCAACCCAAAGAACTCTTAAAAGTCCAGATCCCACGCCTGGAATTTTCCAACAAAATAAATAAATAAATAAATAAATTTTTTTAATAGAAAATATTTCTAATAAACGATGACAACACAACTTACCAGCTAAAATTCCAGTGGGACCATTTAAATTATCTGTCCATCCTGGTACTGGTTCCTTGTATGAACCCATAACTGAAATAATATATATTTATTATCAAATTATTATTATCATTATTATAAACAATAAAAGAAGAAAACTTTAAATGATTTCTTAATAAAGAAAATCCAGATCCAGGCACAATCAAATATACAAAAACAAAAAGGTTTGCTAATCCATTTACAATCATGTGATTGCTAATCCAATACTGATTTAATTGCTAATCCATTTATAATCATTTGATTGCTAATCCATTTATAATCATTTGATTGCTAATCCATTTATACTGATTTTAGCAAGTAAAAAATTCTCAACAATTACCAAAAGTTCCTGTTATTAGTTATTAATGTTAGATACATGACATGGTGCTTTGTAATTCCTTCAGGAACACCAACATTAACCAAATTGTAATAAAATAACAAAGGAAGAAATATAAAAAAAGAACAATACCTATTGATGGCCTCAAAACAACAACAGGATAATCTTTAATATTATCAACAATTATACTTTCTGCAATGGCTTTGGTATATGCATAATTATTTGGCCATGGTTTTATTAGACTGAAATTAAAAATTAAACATCATTTTAAAAAGTAATAATAATAATAATAATAATAAAATTGTAAAACTTTTTTTGTTTTTTTACTTACTAAGGTGATATTTCATCGATTTTTTCATTCGGTAATGAATTTATTACATTTAAAAAATTTTTTTCCGTTATTGGAGGATCACTAAAATCTTCTTCGAGA
>NW_002987276.1:418724-429446 GCF_000006295.1 Pediculus humanus corporis | reverse complement strand
ACGTCATTCGAATTCGAAATGTAACAAGAATTTCATAATAATAATAATAATTATATTACAAGATCGTTAAAAGTTTCTTTTAATCTCGTGTTTGGATCTTTTCCTTTTTTTTCTCTTATTAAAATATATATGTGATCGATGTTTGTACAAACTCTAAGTAATTTATCCAATAAACTTTTACCCAAAAACCCTGTACCACCAGTTATTAAAACTTTTGCACCCGCGTAAAAATCTAAAACAGGTGATGATGACGTTTGTTCCATGGCGGACATGATGTTTATTTCTCTATGAAACAAAAATTAAATTTTAAACGTTTTTTTTTTTTTATTTAATCGTATGCAAATTTTTTTTTTTTTTTTATTAATTTAGTATTCATAACGATATTTATCGGAAATATTTGATTAAAATGTTATTTGACATACTTTTTAATAAATATTTTACGATTTCTTTTTTTCTGTAACGAACATTTTTAAATTTTCACCGCTTTTTTTTAACGTTTTTTTTTTTTTTAGCGGGTAAAATTTATGTGTAATCATCAAAGGACGCGATTCGGATCGGTAAAAAAATTAATAATTTTAAGTTTTTTTTTTTTTTTTTTTTACCAAAATTGATCTTTGCACTTGTTTTTCTTTTGAATAAATTAATAATTAAATTTATTTTACGAATTAAACAACGACGACAACAACAAAAACAATCGTATAATTTTTTTTTTTTTCACTATGAATTTTTATTACGGTAATAATAATAATAAAAATTGTTAAAATCATAAATTTTTTTTTTGTTTTCTTCATCGTCGTTAAAATATTTAAATCCATTCACGATAAATATAATCAAAGGAAAATTTTTATTAACGTACGGGATTAATTATTCGGGGGGGGGGAACGGTGAGGGGTCATCACATAAGGTTTTTACTATTAAAAATTATGCGTAAGAATTTTATTAAAAAAGTGTTTGTAAAAATGCGTGAATGAATTAAATTACTATTGAGATTTTTACGTACTTTGTATCCCGTCATTACGTATAATTCCTACTCCTTCTTCCCCTCCCCCCAACCCTCCCATCCATCCCTCCGTACATCCAGGTAAAAAATTATTATTATTTTGAGATATTACTAATAAAAAAAAAAAGGGAAAATATATATAAAATTTTTTCCTATCCTTGTACGTTTTCCGCCATAATAAAAAAAAAATCTCGTCTAACAAGTTTGTATAAAAACGTCATTAATTACATTAAATCGATTGTTTATAATAATAATAATAATAATAATAATAATAATAATAATAATAATAATAATAATAATCGTTGATGTAAAGGTTAAAGAAGATAGATAGAGAGAGAGAGAGAGAGAGAGAGAGAGAGGAAGCGAGAAAATCGTACGCAAATCATTTCTTATAAAAATAATTTTTTTAATAAAATAAATAATAAGAAAGTAAAATTATTATTATTATTATTATTATGATTATTAATAAATTTGATTATTTTCAACGTGGGAAAAGAAGACGTTCGGAAAATGAAAATGTCTCGTGTTCCAGGGAACAAAAAAAAAACTGCCTGGGGATACCTAGAATTCAACTTTTAAAAAAATCCAAATGACGTAACACATACGCGATTAGTGCAAAAAAAAAACGGAAATTTTTCCAACAAATTAATAATTAAATAACAAAAACCGGTTCGATAAATAAATAAATAAATAAAAGTGTTTCTAGAAGGTTAACGTAAATATTTATTATTATTATTATTCTTTTCCTATATTTTAATTTACAATTTTAAATGTGAAAACAGAAATGAATCAGAGAAAAAACCGTTAGAATTAATAATAATAATAATAATAAAAACAAGAACTTTATTCAACGTTTATTTAATAACAACAAAATAAATAAATAAATTTATTGATTTATTAACGACAAAAATTCTCTTATTAAAAAAAAAAAAAAAAAATGTCAATAACGTAAATAAATTTGCTTAGTTGTAATAATACTTATTAACCTTTTTTTTTTTAAATTTGAAATTATAATTAGTTTAAAATAATAATACTCATCGTTTAATTTACCAAATACTCCACCTTCCCCACCTCCTCCCCTCCCATTCCCTTCATACTTCCCCTCCCTCTCCCTTCTTTTATTCCCTCCTCTTTCCCATGATAAAAAATCACCCTTCATAAAATATGCGTATCGATATCATTATTATTATTATTTATAAATATTTCGTTTGATTAATTAGAAAAAAAAAGTTTTTGGCCTCCCCATTCGAACACCCGCCCCCTGCTCCCCTCCCCCCTCCCTCCTCCTCCCCCCATAAATATTTTTTTAAATTAATTATTATCGAAAAAATTAATTAATATTATTTAAACGAAACGTAACGGTTTTTTTTTACTATTTTTTTTTTTTTTGTGTCAATTTACTGTTACATCGTACCTTTGAAAAACAAAAACAATTATCGATTATCGATTATTGATTAGAATAATAATAATAATAATTTATTTCATAAATTTAATTAATAATTTTTTTTTTTTTATTAAAATTTAATTAAATGATTATTATGATAATTATTAATAAATTATGGATTAAATTTTTTTCTTTTATGTTAATAAATTAATAAATTAAGATAAATAAATAAAAATAAAAATAAAAGTTATGAAGAAAAATAAATAAATAAATGATTTGGAAAAGTAATCTAATTTTCCCTTTCCTTTTTATTTCCGGTTAAAAAAATAAATAAATAAATAAATAAATTCACTCACTCGTTATTTATTTAATTTTGTAATAAATAATTTTATTTTATGTAATTATGTAATTTAAAAACAACAAACAACAAACAAAACACGACAATGTTTTATATATAATAAACGACCCAATCACTCAATAACTAAACCATTACCGGATATATCCCAACTATTTATTAACGCCGGGTGTTTTATTATAAGTTAAGTGTTAAAACGGTATAAGCGACAATTCGACTTTTAAAAAAAATTATATCGTTATTTATTATTTTAATTGACTTGCATATCATACATATGTAATTTTTTTCCCTTTTTATTTATTTATTTATTTTTATTTCATTTAAATAATTATTATTATTATTATTATTTTTGACGTCATTTTGTTGTTACTTTTGTTTAAATAACATTTAATAGAAGAAAAAGGAAGCGAGGAAAAAAAATTTTCGTATTTTAAATTAATTTTTTTTTTTTTTTTTTTAAATTCAAACCTTATTAATAATTAAAGAGTTTTTTTTTAAATTAAATTTATGTGATATGTAAACTATATATTAAGTGAAAATTTAAATTTTTTTTATTTGGTAAATAAATAAATAAATGAATAATGGGTAAAAGATTACTCTTTCTTTGTTTATTCTTCCTCATTAATGGCGGACAATAAAAAAAAAAAAAAATTAATTAAAAAATTTTTTCATGTATTTTATTGAATCGATCAATTACGTGCGACCTTGTAATTTATTTATTTTCAATTATATACATACATACAGGTACGGTATGAAAAAAAAAAACCTTTAATTAATTAATTATTACAACTCATTATGAGTAAATAAAATTAAAATAATTCTACGGGTAAATATCATTTCTCTTCCTTCCCCGTGCCCACCCCCCCCTCCCACTTCTCCCCCATCCTATTATTATTATTATTATTATTATCTAAATCAATCGTGGAATAAAAAAAAAAAAAAAAACAATGAGGTTAACCAAAAAAATAAAAATTTATTTAATTTTTTTTCTTTTTATCTCTTTCCATTAGATCCAAAGTTCTGAAAACTTTTTTCTTCAATTCTTTTTGCCTTTTAAACCTTTTCATTTCTTCCCCTTTCATCACCTTTTCGTGTTTTTTAACCCTTTCCGCCATGGCTTTCCTTTCCATTTTTTTCTTATGTTGAAAATTCGTTTTTAACATTCTCATTAATTCCGACACCTGTAAATTTAAAAAATTTAAATCACATTTTTCTCTCCAACAAAAAAAAAAAAAAAAATTAAATTTGTAATTTATGATAAATGAATGAATTGTAATAATATTCATAATAATAATAATAATAATAATGAATAATGTATTATTTTAAATAACCTTTTGTTCTTGTGGTTCTTTAATTACGGCAACTCTTTCCGGTTCATTGTTCTTTTTACTTTTTACAACAGCAGTCTTTGGTTTGTCTTTATACGGGAGTGCTTTTTGCAAAGATGCGGGTATTCTCAAAGGTTTGAACCTTTTCTCCTTTCTAACGATGGGCTGTAAAATTATAGGATTTTTAATAAAATTTCCATCATCGTGGTGGTGTCATTTAAAAAAAAAAAAACTTACAGTGTACAGGCAATCATTTTGTATTTCGTTTTTAATATTTCTTTCTCGTTTCAATTGTCCGAGAGTTTTCATTCCCTCCCAGTTAGTTTTCCTCTCGGGTGGCAAAAGCAACGTCGTCATCGGATTGTAAAATTTAGGTACGTCAACGGAATACCACGTTCTGCAGAAAACAATGTCGCTAAGTTTGATTTTGTCTTCGAATGTCGCACGGAAAACTCCTTCCGGTTTGCCGACGGCTTTTTTTATTTGACCCCTGATACCGGAAACGGTTCGAATTTTAGCACCTGCGAAAGGCAATGCAATTTGAAAGAGGTTAATTAGGTTGCGTTTTGTACGTCTCTTCGATTTGAATAATTTACCTTCGAATTTTCCGACTTCTAAAACGGTGTTAAACATTCCCTGTATGAAAGCCGTTTTATTGTAAATTTTCAATGGAGTTCCGACCAATTTAAGTTTTTTAACGACGGAAACGGATTTGTCTATTTCCACTACGGCCCCAGTGCAAGCTATCCTAAAACCAGGCTGGAAAAAACCAAAAAAAAATAAATTTAATCTCGGAGGGGCACGCGGGTATGTTAAACATATATATATTTTCGTACCGTTCTGTTGGCAACATCTTGAATTGCTAAAAATCCGGTACCCTGAGGTGTGATGGGACCGAAAAAATGTCCCATGCAAGACACGTGTTCAGGCGTGTATTTGAGCATTCTTTGTCTCATGTTATCTTCGAGCTTGCTGTAAACCAATAAAGTTTGAAATCGTCTCCAACCTAAAGAAACGATCAAAGGATCTTTAGTCTTTAAAATTTTCCCGTACCATCTGTGTTTTTTTAACCTAACCTAAAAAAAAAAAAGGAAAAAAGGAAAATGAATTTTTTCTCCGAACGATAATTTTTAAAACAAAGTCTACGCATTTTTTTTTACCTGAATATAACCGATATTTTCCTCTATGGGTAATAATCCTCCGACAATCAATGGATAAGTCGGATCAAAATTTTGTACAAATTCGCAAGGCACGTTTCCCAATTCGATTCTTATGTACATTCCCGGTCTGTAACCCTCCAATTCAACTCTCAAATCGTCTGCTAATCCATCAAATTCTGACTTATTAATCTAGAAATAATTATATCGTTATTAAAAATTGATTCGTGGACCCTAATAATAATTAAATAATAATAATAATAACCTGGGCCTGCTGATCCATTTGTGCTTTTAAATCATCGTAATAAGAATATTCTTCCTTGTCGTCATATTCGGCATCGAATTTTTTTTTCAATTTTTTCTTTTTTTCAATGAGAGTTTCTTTTTTGTCTTCGTTCGGTTTTTCAACTTCGTGTTTTTCACCCGTTTCTAAATCTTCGAAATCTCCAAAAGCATCGTCCGATGACAAATCGTCCAGTTTTAAAAGTTCCTCAGCATCTTCTGATTTTTTCCACTTTCCCGTCACGAAGCAGTCTTTTATCAACACTTTCACCTGAAATGGAGGCCATTTTTTTTGTGTTTTTCACATTCGCGTCGTCGTAGGTTCTTAAATTTTCGAATTATATATACCTCATCGGATGTCCAATCTCTTACATAAGAGGGTATAAACAGGCTGCTGTCGTATTCGTCCAATTCATCTTTTTCAGTCATTTTCCGTCGTTGTTTTTCACTCACTTTATGAAATATTCCACCGATTTCGTCTTTTTCTTCTTCCATCATCTCTTCATTATTTGCGTAGCCGTCAAGCATTTTTTTCATTCCTCCTATAAAATTCAATTAAATTTTCTATTTATTTTTTTTTTTTTGGGAAATAAATTCATTATTTACATGTTAAATCTTACCGTAGACTAATTTGTAGAGATTTTGAGAATTGTTTTGTCTCGATAAGAAAGCATCCGATGCTTTTTGAGCCAAATTTTCTTTCCATCTTACCGCGGATGTTTCAAAATCACAAATTTCTTCTTCTTCCTCCGTCAGTTTTGGTTTTTTCGTTTCTAACTCGTCGTGACTTTCCGAATTAATTATTTTTCTTTTTTTAATATCATTTTTTTCATTCTCTCCGTTAACATTTTCTTCTTCGTCCGTACTAAATCCAGATTCACTATCTATTCCAGACGAATCATCGTCCGAATCGTAACGAACAACATTTTTCAAATTATTTAAAGCATTTTCTATTTTTGCTTTGATCGGATTTTCTCCTTGTAAATGACTATTCGCGGAATCTTCATTTTTAACATTTTCAATAGAATTATTATTATTATTATTATCTGAGTCTTCATCGTCTGATTCATCGTCAGATTCCATGTCATTCACATCATTTAAATTTAATTCGTTATTAAACACAACTTTTCGTCGAATTCTTCCATCGCATTCTACATTTTCTTCGACAAAACTTTTCGCCAACCCTTTTTCATTTTCATCCTCTTTCTCACTCTCACTGTCTTCAGAGTCCGTCATTTCTTTTTTACCATTGTTTTGATTTATCGAGATAAGATTTTCATTTTTTTCTTCGATTAAATTTGTATCGGTAAACCTTCCGTCATCTTTAAACTCTTGAGCCGAAATCGGTTTAGAATTTGAAAATATTTTCATTTCGGATCTTTCCCTTTTTAAATCGATGGCGTCTTGCATCGTGAGCATGGAACTGACTAATTCTGTTCCTTCGTTATCTCTGTCCTTCAAATACAAACAAAAAAATTTTTAACATTATTTTATTTTAATTTAACGATTTTTTATTCATTTTGTTTTTTACCTTGAAACTATGACTTCCAGCCAATTCGACATAAACTGCATCTTTATCATACACTACGCCACCCACGCCGGAAAAGGGTGCATATATTGTTTTTTCTCTTTCTAACAATGATCTCTTTTTTCTTTCTGGCAAAGGGCAAGGGTCTGGTAGAAAATTTATATTTTTAATTTTTGAATCTCCATATCCGGGAATATGAACACTATTTTCCCTGTTGAGAGCCACCCCTCGAGCAAATCCATACAAACAAATATTTCTATCACATTTAGAATTTTGCCTAATGTTTTCAGGATCTGTTATATCTTCTAATCTATCAACTTGAAAACATTTTATTGTTAACTAACTAACTTTTTTGATTTAAAAAAATAATACTAATGATATTTAAATTTACCTAAAACATAAGGATGAGTAGTTCTCCAAACTAAAGGTCTAAGTTTAATTACAGATATAAATCTTCCTAAATTTCTTATATCGTTTTTAAGATATTCCCCGTGTATTATTCCAGAAAGATAAAATAACTTTGCTCCGGCATAAACTTCCGTCCAAAATCTATGCTTTAATGTTTTTTTAGTTTTTTTTAATTGTTTATTATTCTTGAGTAAATCTAAATGAGTTAAAACACCGAGAATTTTAGGCATTCCATGTATCTAAAATGTTATTAAAAAAAAAATAGTTGTGTCTCCCTTTATATAAATAATCCAAGGTAATTTAGGAATAAGCCAATTATATAATTTATCAACATCTAACCTGACATATGTTTAAAAATTCAAATATTTCCATTTCGAACCCGAATGAGGCATCAACGAGTAGCAAAACTAAATCGGCTACTTTTGCAAGATCAATCATGGAATTTATATCATTGTTACATTCTATGAGTGTGATCCTTAATTTTTTACCTATCACTAATGTAACTGGTCCCTTGATTACTGTTAATGGTTGCTTAGTAAAATGCTTTATCAAATTTTGTATAAGAGTTGTTTTACCAACTTTTGGAGGGCCAACAACCACCACCTATAATAATTAAAATATTATTTGTGATATTCTTATTGAAGGGATTTACACGTATGAGAGTAAATCATCTTATTAAATGTTACCACAAAAGGCGGAGGTTCAACTGGGTTACGATCAACAACAGGTATGTGTTGTTTTTTAGTATCTAAATCTTGTTTCCTACGAAATTTTCTTTCGGCTTGAACAGCACTTTTAAAAGCGAAAGCTTTTGGATTTCTTTGCCGATCAGTTAATTCTTGAACATGTTTATTTTTGGCTTTTTTCTTTTCGGCTTTCCGCCCTGATGAATAAGTTTAACACGAGATTTTTTTTAAACGGTTATATATTTAATTATACATGTAAATCAATTTAGGTTATGAACCACATGGTTCGTATTACATACCGGATAATGGAGTTCTGTGTGCTTTTTTTTTCAAAGCATCATCTTCATTAAATTCTTCTCCCATTTTTAACGGGAAAGTAATTCAAAATAATCGATTTAAATTAATTAAAATCGATTTTTAAAAAATAAAAACTGTAACGACCCATCTCACGGTATTAACTCAATATCGTGGCACTAGAATTAAACGGATTAAAGTAATTATAAACATTAACAAGTAAAATAATATATTTGAAAAGTAAAATTCATATAATTTTTTTTTCTAAATAATTAAGTTTCAAAAACTACATTTTTTTAAAAAAAATATTTATTTGGAAAGTTTCCATTTTTGTTTTTCATCATTAATTAATGATTCCATTTTAATAAACTTGAGCAATTGAATTGCGCTATTATAATACATTAAAGTATGGCTGCTCTTTTTGGAGTGCACGTTGGTAATTCTTCTGCTTGTATAGCTATTTATAAAGATGTAGGTAAAATGATAAATATAACTTTACGTTTTATTTTTTAAACTTCCATTTAAATTCTATTTACCGACAGATCGTAAAATTATAATTGTAATTTATTTTGATACATTAAATAAAAATTCACCTGGTGAGGTTATTTTTATCACGTTCATATTTAACTAATAATGGGTAAAAAGGTTTAAAATAATTTTAGGAAGAACGATCAGACATAGTTGCAAATGATGCCGGAGATAGAATAACTCCGACAATTTTACAATGGACTCCTAATGGGTGTACAATAGGAAGAACTGCACAGCTTGAATTATTTAGAAATGGTGGAAACACAATAGTTAGAAACAAACAGCTTTGCAACAGTAACATAGATGATGATGAATTAAACTATTTAAAAACTCAAGTACCTTATAAAATTCAAACTCACAATTCCGAATTAAAATATGAAATTTTGTACGAAGGAAAACAATATCATGTTTCTCCAAAAGAAGTAGCAATATCGATATTCAAAAAAATCCTCTGTTTGTATTTTTTTTACATTTCATATAATTCCCTCCCTCAATATCTTTTATTTATAATTTATTTGATTTTATTTTAGCCATTGCACAATCAGCAGTAGGCGTAAATACTGAAATAAAAGTCGTCGTTTCAGTACCACTTTATTATTCTCCAAAATCAATTCAAGTTATTAAAAATGTTGCCAACAAAGCAGGATTTAATGTTTTGCAAATAGTCGATGAAGCATCTGTGGCAGCTTTAGGATGTGGCCTTGGTTTAGATATAAAAGAACCTCCTTAGTAATATAAAAATGAACTTATATGTAAGTTATATAAATTTCTAACTTTTTAATTACATCCAAATGATAACTTTCAGCTACTGCTTAGTCTACAGAGTGGGAGGATATTCAATAGATGCGACAATACTTTTAATTCAAGATGGAATGTTTTTAGTAAATGGATATTCTCATAAACATAATTTAGGAGGTAATTCTTTCACTGAAAAACTATCAGAATTTTTAGCTAACGAATTTAAAAGGTAAAATTAATAACATGTATGTGTTTGTCTTTGAAACAAGCAAATTAATTATGAGTTATGAAATGAAATGAATTTTCAGACAATATAGAACGGTAGAAATATCTGAAAGGGGAAAATACAAATTGAATTCTGCAGCAGAAGTAGCAAAGCAAGTATTATCTATTCAAAATGTGGCACAATGCAGTTGCGAAAGTGTAGGAGGTGGATATGATTTTAATTGTTCGATATCGAGACCTCGCTTTGAAAGTTTGATATCTCCCCTGATACCCGAAATCATTGAACCAATTATGGACGTCCTAAAGAAAAGTGGTCTTAATAGCGAAAATATTAAGAAGGTATGCATCGCTCCTGATATCCATACATTTTCTTATTGCTTAAAAACACGCATTAATGTGTTTTGGACGATATCATCACAATAGGTAGTAACATGTGGGGGGTGTTTGAAAACTCCCAAACTACAGGATACCGTTCAAAAAATGTTTCCCTCATCCGAGGTTATCAATTCGAGTCCTGATGAAATTATAGCACTGGGAGCCGCTAAACAAGCCGGTTACCTAACAGGATACGAATTTACATTTGATTCATTAAGTATAGACACGCCGCTACTATCGACATCATTATTACTTAGGGTCAGTTAATTTCATTTTTAACACGAGAAAATATAGCAATTAATAATAATGATGATAATTGTTACAAAATCAGGTTAAAAAAGAAGGAGGGAAGGAGGAGGAGGAGGAGGAAGAAACGATACATTTAATATTGGAAAATACGACAGTGCCATTAAAAAAAAAATACGACGTACACT
>NW_002987276.1:414295-418316 GCF_000006295.1 Pediculus humanus corporis | reverse complement strand
TTTTGTTTTTTACTGTGATATTATATAAATTTCAAACGTTTTTAAATATACCTTTTTTTTTTTCGTTGCCTAAAACTCGCGATGACGTCATTTAAAATTAAATTTTGTGTAAACGTCATCATCATAATAAACACTTAAATCTAAATGTTAGTAAATGAAAATGAAAAAAAGAAAAGAATGAGAAATAAGTGGGGGGGGGGGGTTAGTGGAAAAAAGAAAAAGAAAAAAAGAAAATTTTAAAAGTTTTTCATCATTAAATTTTTAATAAAGAAAAAAATAAAAATATTAACAAATATGATTAACTTTTTTTTTTTTTTTTTTTTTTTAAATATTTTTCGAGTTATTTAATTATTACATTCGCAAAAAAAAAAAAAAAAAAAAAAAAAAATGAAGGAAATAAGAAAAGAGAAGAAGGGGAAGAAGGGGAAGATGGAGGAGAAGAAGAAGAAGAAAAAAGGGATAGTTTGATAAAATAAATATTTTCGTTTACCTCACTACAAATTATCATATTCTTGTGTTGATGAATCTTCAAAATGTTGATTAAATTTCTTATTATTATCATCATCATTATCTTGTTGTAATAATTTATAATATTTATTAACCAGTCGATAATTATTAATTTTTTTTACCGGGTCGTCGTTATTGAAAATATTTCTTAAATTTTTTTCCAAATGAAATTTTTTTATAAGTTCTTCGAGTCTGCATAAAAAAAAAAAAAAAAATTTAATAATTAAAAATAAATTTAATATAATTAAATAATTATATTAAATTAACTTACATTTTTGTATTTATGAATGAATTTGGTATTATTTGTTCAGTTTCCATATTATTACCACGTTTTGCAGCAACTCCTCTACAAATGGGTGCAAAAACAAATTTCCTTTAAACAAAAAAAAATTATAATTAAAAACATGAAAGATGGCCGACATTTTGATTTTTTTAAACTTACCTACAATCCACAGGCCTTTTCGAACCAGAAACCATAATTCCACAAATAGATATTAATAATAATATTTTTGCCAAATTGTACATCATTTTTTTTTCTTTCTTTTTGTACCTTAAAACTAATGAAAAAAAAATGTCTTTAAATCATTTAATCATTATTAATTAAAGTCCGAAAAATTAAAAAAAAAAAAAGGTAAAAAATAGTTTGATTTTATCAAAGATCAATTGTTCTAAATAGTTTTTAACGAAACTTTTCCCCCCCCCCCACCTTTTTTAATTAATTTATTTCTTTAACTTTTCTTACTAATAAATAATCTTGAAAAATTTTCACACCCCCGCCCCTTTTCATCCCTTTCCTTTTTTTTTTCTTAAATTCTTTTTCAATCGTTTCTTTCTCTCTATTATTATTATTATTATTATCAATGAAATTTTTAACGATTTATTTCTTTATTTAAAATCTTTATATTTTTATCCTTGTATTGTTTGTCGTTGTTGTTGTTGTTGTTGTTTTCATTTATTATAAATAAATAAATAAATAATTTTTTTTTTTGTAAAAATCTTAATAAATGCGTGGTAAAATTTAATTGATTTTCAAATTTTATCAAATAAAAAAGGAATTATAATTTTATAATGAGGGTTTAATATAATAATAATAATAATAATCGAAAGCGAGTGAAATATTAATTAATAATAATAATAATAATAATAATGTTGTTGTTGTAATTGTTTGGAAAATGATTAAAACAAGGGGGAAATCCATTGTTTTTTTTTTTTTTAATATATATTAACGAATTTAAAATACTCATAATTTTTAAAGGTTTTGATTTGATGATAATGATAATAATAATAGTTATAAATTAATTAACAGGTGTTTAAATAAAATTTGTTTAAATAAAAAATTTTCCCACCCGTTTGTTTCGAATTCGAAAAAAAAATTATTTAAAAGTTTAATTAAACTTAATAAAATAAATAAAAATTTGATAATAAAAAATTAAAAGGGGGAAAATACATTTGTTGTTGTACCGGAAACGATTTTTTTTTTTATTACGTAACTTGTTGGATGCGTGCGTGGGTGTGTGTGTATCTTTTAATTTTTTTTTTTTGGGTTGGGGAGAAGGGTTTGAATAAGCCGGGAGTACTCCTGTAAATCAACTACTGGGAGGCTGGGTATAGAGGATGTTTTAGAGGCGGGGGTTATGGGTTTGGATTTTCCACTTTGAATAGGCGTTCGCTAGGAGTAAATTGGGATGTTTTGGGGGGAGGGTGAGGTAGGAAGGTTGAGTCCAAAAAGGGGGAAATCGGCCTAAAAGTCTCTGGGACGAGAGTTTAAAATTTAAGAGGGGGGTTCAAGAACAGACCCATACCTACAAAAGGGAATAAGTGCCCTAGCACCCTTTTCGAGGGGGTGAAACTGATTACATGATCCAAATAGGAAAAATGCGGAGCTGAACGATCAACGGGATTCCTGATCCCAGACATCTCACTCCCCCCGGAAATTTGCAAACTCTACGAAAGAGGCGGGAACGATAGTAACAGATCGGGATTGTCTCTCGAAGGGTAAAAAAGGGGAAGCACCAGGATCATCCTCGAGTAGGGACCTGATGGTTCTGGATCAGGAGGAGGTTGAGGCTAAAATGCAGGTTATACTCCCACGAACGCCCCTCCTCCCGATAAAGAGGAGAAACACATCCAGGAGTTTTAGCTGGGTAGTGTCTTCAGCTAAGTCTTCCCACCCACTCCCTTCTCCCGGTTAGGAAAATTAGTACGAAATACATTTCTCCTGTGTTAAAAAAAAAAGCAAAAAAAGAGTTTGGACCCCGAAAAAAAAGAAATTAAAAAAATTTATTATTATTATTATCATTACTATTTTTCTTAACGATCGTATTAAGATTTGAAAAGTTATTAAAAAAACGTTCATGCACGTTTAATACATAAAAAAGTTTTCTTTTTTTTTTATTAGAATTTCGTATGTGATTTATTAATATAAAATTTATTATTATTATTATTATTATTATTATTATTATTATTTTTAAATGTCATAAAAATAAAATAAAAGAAAAAAAAATAAAATTATCTTTTTTTTTTTTTTTTTTTTTTTTTAAAGTTGTAATAAATTAAATGTTTTATTATTAAATCCTAAAGCAAAATTATAAAATTAAAAAAAGAGAGAGAAAGAGGGAGGGGGGGAGAGACAGAGAGAGAGAGATAGAAAAATTATACAATTTGATTGTCGATTCTAATAAATTGTTATTTTATATATATATATATATATATATATATATATATATATATATATATGTAAAACTAATTAAATAAATTAACTTTTGGTATTTTTTTTTCCCTTCTCTTTTCATTTTGTTTTCTTAAACGTAATCACAAATAAGAAATATTTATTATTATTATTATGCATAAACAAAAAGAAAATTTAAATGTTTATGATAAGTTAAAACTACTTATAAAATTTTTATTTAAAAAAAAAAAAAAAAAACAACCCCAAAACAAAAATTTTAATACTTGCTTTTTAAAAACTTTTTTTGTTTATCCAACCCCTCCCCCCCCCCCCTCCCCCCATAAACTAAATCCATAAAATGAATTTATTATTAAAAAAAAAAAAAAAAAACGTTTAAGATTAATATTATTATCATTGTGAGATACTGTTATAGATAGATAGATAGAATTACTAATGTTACAATTAGTTAACTAATGATTTAGTTATAATAATAATAATAATAATAATAATAATAATAATAATTTTTTTAGTTTGTAACTCACTTTTAAAAAAAAAACTAAAAAGTTACATTGTTAGTTAAATCAAAAACAATTTTTTTTTTTTATATAATATTTAAATGCCTAAAGCATTTTTATTATTATTATTATTTTAAATTAGTTTTCCTATTTAAAAAAAAAAAATTTCATATAAATAAAAATTATACATAAATGTATAAAGTTTAAAGAGGATTGAAAAGTTTTTTTAATAATAATAATAATAATAATTTTCAATGGATTAATTAATAGTTAAATTACTTTTTTTTTTTTAATTCATCAAGTTTTTAATTTTATTATTATTATTATTATT
>NW_002987276.1:412265-413984 GCF_000006295.1 Pediculus humanus corporis | reverse complement strand
TTTGATAATAATAATAAAATTTTTTGGTAAAATTGTTGTTAATCAAATAATAATAATAAGAAGAATAAATAAAAATTGATGTGAAAACGTTTTTTAAATATTTCAATTTTCATAATATTTGTTTTAACAAATTTTATGTATTAGTTTTATTTACATAAAAATTTTATGTAAATATTTTAATAACCGGAAAAATTAATTTCTTCTCTCTTTTTATTAAATTTGTTATTTTTTTTTTAAATTGCATTGAATTGATAGAAAAAAAAAAGTTTTTAAAATAAAATTTAAAAAAATTAACCAAAACATTTTTTTTCAATAATTACAACAACAACAACAACAATAACATTTCCTTTGAAAAAAAAGTTTTAAATAAAAAAAATAATAATAATGATAATAATGATAATAATAATAATAATAATAATAATAATAATAATAATAATAATAATAATAATAATAATAATAATTTAAAAAAAAAAAGAAAAAAACAAGAGGAAAAACTTTTTTAAAAGTAACTTTTTTTTTTTTTAACAGATGATTTTTTTTTTTACAAAAGATATTAATGTAAATAAGTATTATTATTAATTTTTTTAAAAATAATAATAATAATTAATAATTTAATTGAAAACTAAAAAAAAAAAAATTTTCTGGATTAATAAAAAAAAAAAAAAATTTAAAAAATTTTTTTGCAAAAAAAAAAAAATTATTTTAAAAATAAATAATTAATTTGATAAAAGTTTATTATTATTATTATCATTATTATTATTATTTATATTTAATAAAATTAAAGAAAAAAAATTAAATAAAAGAATAAAAACTTACGGAATTTTTTTTATATTTGAAATTTAAATTTCGAGTAGCTCACGTAAGCACCAAAGATATAATGAAAGAGAATCCAGAGGTAGCGCAATCAATAAATAAACTTTTTATTATACCCAATTTTTGTGTTTGTTTGATTTCTTGCAGAGGCGTGTTCTATTCAACAACAAAAAAGAAATTATTATTAATAATAATAATCATTATTATAAAATATACAAGCCATACAATTATATTTTATTTATTTAAAAGTTTTATCATGTTATATTAAATTACATTTGATGAGTGTGTCAAATTTTCCCCATTTGTGCTCCATGATGGGCATTTTGTAAAACTTTTCTATAAAAGAAAATCACTTTAATATTTTTTTACCATTATATATCTATGTCTGAGTACTTATAGAAATAAACAATCAAATTTATATAATACAAATAATATTTCCGCCATTTTAAATGATTATCATTATAAATATGACTCATCATATTAATGCTAATATATGTATTATATGTACTTCATGAAATATTTCAAATATCAGTAAAAAATTATAATTATTATTACTTGTTATCATTATTCTGATAATTCGATATTGTTCTTAATTAATAATTAGTGTAATTAATCGTACAAAACAAATAATTCCATTATATAAATTATTAAATTGAAAAAAAAAATTGTACATGGTTCTTTTTCTAATTAATCATGTTTCGAAATTATGCTTGCCTAAATGAAAATTTATGTATTTTATGTTTATATTTACAATAAATAAATAAATAAAAAGATAAATGAAACGATTGTTAATAAATTTATTTACCTTTAACATATTTAATGTAATTATTATTCGAAAAATAAAATGAATTAAATTCGAGTCAGTCCACTTCGACATTTTTATTTAAATTTGTTCTAAACTTTATT
>NW_002987276.1:389431-412237 GCF_000006295.1 Pediculus humanus corporis | reverse complement strand
ATTTTTACGATATGTTTTTCTTAAAGTTGTAATATTTATTTTAATTAATTTGAATGTTTACTTTAACTTACTTTACATAAAATGAAAATAAAGTTAATGATCATTTTCTGAAATAAAAGATGAGATTTATATATATGATTATTAAAAGTTGGAATAATTTAGAAATTTTTCAAACAAATTTATTTATATATTATGTTTTTTATTTAAAAAAAAAAAAAAATTAGTACAAATTGTAAAAATTTATATTAAAAAATTTATCATTCGAAAAAGAAAAACAATGTCATTACATTTGAAGTGTGATAAAATTTAAATTTTATCAATTATTACCCCATGAAATTATTATCATTTTAAATAATGAATTTAATTTTACCAGATTTTTAAATTATTTTTTTTATTTTCAGTAAATTTTTGGTATTTTGCATTTTTTTAATGAGATTTTTTCTCGAGTTATTCGTATCCAGAAGTCATCGAGTTTTTTTTAAACTGAATTTCATTCGAATTAAATGTATGTGTAATATATTTAAAGTTTGTAAACATTTGTTATGAATATATATATATATTTATTTATTTTTAAAATTATAATTTTTTTTTTTAAAATTTCATTCATCATGATTTTTCCTTGTAATTAACTACTCCTCTTTCGATTAAATCTGGAATTTCTACAGCCAACCAAGGTCCCAGCTGTAAAAAATTTTTAAAACTTAATAACTTAAAATTCTATCTATAATATATATATAAATCATAAATATCAAATTTAAAAAATTATGGTATTATATTACATAAATATAAATTGGTCTTTTACTATTTTATTTTTTTAAACAAAAGGTAGTTAAATAAAATAAACAATTTTTGATTAAAAAAAAAAAAAAAATGGAGTAAACTTATGTAAAAGAAAATAAACCTTTTATAATTCATACAATCAATAAAAACCTAATCACCTATAATAGTTAAATAAATTATTACTTACACCCAGAGCCATTGCATGTGCTATTCCAAATTTAGGTACATTTCTAGCCCACAGAGGCTTAAAATGTTCTGTTAAACATATTTTTCCTCCCCTGTACATTTTAGCAGTTTTACCATCTAATTCAGGTAGAGCTATTTCAGGTGCTGTAGAGGGGTAGGTAACAGGTATCTAAAAAAATCAAATTCATAAAGAATTAATACAATTTTGTTTATTGACTTTAAAAAAAAAAAAATGTGACTTTTATAAAACTCACATCGAATTCTATATCGAATTCATATTTCAAAAGGTCTTGTATATGCCAACATTTACCAAACCATTTAGTCCCTTCTTTATTTGATTCTAAACGAAACCAATCATTATCTGCTGCCTTATTATTTTCTACATACTGTAAATAATTTAAAATTTTTAGATTTATTTCATTATAAAACCCATTTTAAAATTTAGAAAACCCAATACTATACAATCTCAATGTCAAAACTTTCAAAATTTCTTAGTTAATACTTATAGGTAAAAAAGTATGGATATATTTAATTGTTGCAAAATTGTACACAGATGCCATTTTAAATGTTATTTCTCAAATATATTTAATAAAATATTAGAATTTTAAAAAAAATAATGAAAGAAATTATTAATTGCTAGGATGACATATTCGAAATCATAAATTTTTTTTTGTGAATGATTTTTCATACTTTACAACGATCCATATGTTTCTAGTTAAATATAAAAACTATTGAATAAATTTATAATGTATTTGACCTTAATTAAAGCCTGATATTCTTCTTTTAATCTCTGTACCCAAATATCTTTATCTCGAGGACCAGCCTTAGTTTTTAATAATGGAATTGCACTTAAAGTTTTACGTGTACATTCGTCAACCATGATTGCATAGTACTAATCATAGAGATTATTTACACCACGGGATATTAATTTTGATAAAAATAAATCACTGCGTCTGCGCAATTCTATGAGTTCTTTTAACGGTTACAAAAAAATTTAATTAAATTTATTTTATTAAAAAGATTAAATCTTTTAAATTTAAATAAGGAGTAAAATTTTTAATTTTTTCATAAAATTTTTTTTTTGGAAAGTTACAATTCCAAGTTCATTTTTTTTTTTTTTAAATAAAAAAATTAAAGTTGGCAACAGTAGTAACTTTTAAGCTTTAGATTGTTTGACAAACTGTAAACGCTGCGCAATGGAGAGTGCGCTTTAAATCATTTGTGTTTAAAGTGTTTCCAATCGTGTGCAAGATGATGTCCGAGGAATGTGAGGAACTTGAAATTCAAGGGGAAGAAGTAGAAATAGAAAGTGTACCTGTAGAATTACCGTGCGAAACAGTAGAAACTTCGATAGATTTAGACGGGCAACCCATAGTGTCCCTTCAATCTATTACCGAAGGTAGAGATGATTTAATATTGCAAACTACGGAAGAAGTAGTGGGATGTGGTGTAGAAGTCGGCGATGACCCTTTAACTTATGAGGAAATACCTTTAGAACAAGATATGAATTATGTCGAGTCCATACCCGGCCCGTCTAGACGTATTAAAAAAACACCACTTAGGAGAACCGCTAAATTTAGGGGCAACGAATTACTCGAAGGTGAAGTAAGATCCCCTAGAAAATGGGAGCAAAAACAAGTTCAAATTAAAACATTAGAAGGAGAATTTTCCGTTACAATGTGGGCTTCTGGTACGGACGATGGTGAGTCGAAAAAAAATTTAAAAAAAAAAAAAAAATTGTTATTCTATTCGCCAACTCAGGTGTTAAAGTGCCGGGACTTCTGCGTCTTTGATCCCCTCGGTTTTGCTGGGGTTTGCGTAGGATGACGCACATCCGCCATTATCGATCGATAATCATGGTTTTTTCATTCACCGATTTTTATTTTTATTTAACTTCAATTCTTAAATTTTATTTCTTAATCGCTCTTGGTAAAGTTTGTTTTCGTTTTTAGACGGCCATTGAAAACTTTCATATTGGAAGCTGCCATATTTTACAAATGGCTTCTTCCAAGTGATGGCGGATGGAGGCCATTTTATAAGATTGAACCTGTGGCTTTGTCTATTTCTTATAATTATTAATAAAAATATTACTTTACTTTACTGTCTGTTTGATTAGGCATATTCGTTCGATAAAAATTTAAATTTGAAAAAAACAAAAAAAAACAAATTTTTTTCCTATGACGTATGTTTAATTATTGTACATAACAACATATTCTTTTGTTTTTTTTTTTATTTAAACAAACAAGATGGCGTCCATTGGATTCAATTGGGAAAAAAAAAAATTAATTAAATGTGTCACTATATAAATAAATATTGTTCGACACCCTTACTTACTCTTTTTTTTTTTTTTAAAAAAAAGTTTAACGTGAATTATTTCAATTAAATATGGTGTGTGTATTTTTTTTTTTTTTATAGAAATTGATTCTTGAAACCGTCATATTATACTTTACTAATCCATTTTTTATCTTAAAATTTTTTGTCGAGATAAAAAACCTCCTGGCAACATAAAAATGTACCAACTTAGTCTTAGTGATGATATTAGGCAATGTTTTTTTTTTTTTTTTTTTTCAAAAAATTATCTTTATAACGACAAAAATTTAAAGAAAAAAAATACCCCCCCCCCCCCCCCCATAATAAAAGCTTAAAATTATTGTTAATTTGTTATGAGATGAAGAATGAATGAATGAATGAATGAATTCCCTGTCTTTTGAAATATTCTCAATTTTTTTTTTTTTTCCTCCTATTATTTAAGATGAAGCAAGTAATCCGGATAGAGAACCTGATTATGAAGATTATTTGGAACAATCTGGACAATATCTCAAAAGAGAACCGGGAGAGCCAATACCTGGATTGGATCTTAGCGATCCAAAACAACTCGCAGAATTTGCAAGGTTATTTTTACTTTTACCATTTATATTTTTATTATTATTATTATTAATATTAACCTTCAATGATGCCTGACTTTTATTATTATTATTGCAAAAATCTATAATGTAAGTGTATTCGTTTAAGTGTGTCAGAAAAAGTCACGAGTAGTCATTGAGTTAATTCGAACATTCGAAATGATTTAAACGTTTAATTACATTAATTTTTTTTTTTTTTCCCCCGATTTGACTCGAACAGACCCTCACAATACATGGATGAGGGATTCGATTACAGGACTGGTCACAAAATCAAAGTAAAAAAAGAAAGACTAGATGTTATGGATCGAACTATAGCTTGTCCCCATAAAGGTAAGTTCAGACTCCAAAGTTTCCCCCCATTTAAAACAATGAATTTATTCACTTACTCACTGTTTGTAATTTCAGATTGTAATAAAATGTTCAGAGATAATTCGGCTATGAGAAAACATTTACACACTCACGGTCCCAGAGTACACGTTTGCGCCGAATGCGGGAAAGCCTTTGTAGAAAGCTCAAAATTAAAACGTCACCAATTGGTACATACGGGTGAAAAGCCATTCCAAGTGAGTATGGGGTTAAAGGTCAAAGTTCAACAACGACTGTATATATTTCTTCGCTATATTATTAAAGAACATTTTTTTTTTTTTTTTTTTTTTAGTGCACATTCGAAGGTTGCGGTAAAAGATTTTCTTTGGATTTTAATTTGAGAACGCATGTACGGATTCACACGGGAGATCGACCCTACGTTTGCCCATTCGACGGATGTAATAAAAAATTTGCACAATCAACCAATCTCAAATCACATATTCTCACTCACGCGAAAGCAAAGTAAGTAGTGGCAGCAGCAGCAGCAGTAGTAGAAGTGGTAGCAGAATGAAATTTTTAAATCTCTCCCGCTAAAATTGTAAATTTTTTGACACAGATCGCGAAACGCCGTCGGACGAAATCCTCAAGCTCATCATAATTTAATGACATCTCAAATGGTTTCGATGGATTCTCCCCAGTACGTTCAAGTCGAAGTTGCGGATATGGCGGATCAACCTTTTCTTGTGTACGCGGACTGATGCGAGGACCGTGGCGAGAATTCGACCTCGTCACAACATATTTTGCAAGATAGCGACATGGAGGAATTTATTCTCTGCGACGGTTGATGAATCCATTTCATTCATTTGAATTTTTTTCATTCTTTCTTCCTCTCGCCAATTAATATTTTACGATTCGATATTTTTTTTTTTTTTTAAAAAAACAAAAAAAATAAAAAAAAATAAAAAATTAATGGCACCTTGCACGATTGAATTTTGGTAAATAAAGAGAAGGACGACAACGGGTGATTCACGTCGTCGTCGTCGTTATACCATAATAAAACATTCGTGCAAAAATGCCTTCGTTCGTTGTGATGATGATGATGATGATGATGATGATGAGTTTGATATTTTCGTTTGGTTATAAAAAAAAAAAAAAAAAAAAAAAAATTATATATACATATATATATATATATATATATTTTTTATTATGTAATTTGATTTGCTGTTGTTTTGTGTCAAAACGACGGTAACGAAAGTATAAAAAAAAAGAGAGAAAGAGAGAGAGAGAAACGAAAAGAATCGATTATTATTATTATTATTATTATTAGAAATGTTTAAGTGAAACATGATTTTTAAAAAAAAAAAATTTAATTTAATTTTAAGTACAAAATTTAATTTAAATTTAAAAAAAGAAAAAAAAACAAAGAGAGAGAGAGAGAGAGAGAGAGAAAATGAGGTGGTTAAGAAAATGATTAATAATAATAATGATGATGATGATGGTGATGATTTTATTATTAAAATTAATATGGCGAAAAATTGAACGTTTGCGTTTTCACAGTCACCGTTGCCAAAAAAAGTTACCCGTTCGTTATCAACGAATCGATATATAATAAAATAATAATAATAATAATAATAATGTATCGTTGAAATCATTTATCCGCGCACTCACACACACACACATAAATAAACGTGTTGGTAAACAAAAAAAAATAATAATAAATTTTTTTTTTTTTTAAATAAAGAAAGGTTTGCGCGGGAAACGAAAAGAAGCGGAAAAGGAAATAAATAATTGATAAATTTTTAAAATGATAATTTTAATAAGAAGAGAGGAAGAGGAAGAGAGAGAGAGAGAAAGATTAAAAAGAGAGAAATTGATTTATTTGTATACCTTAGAGAGAAAAAAAAAAAAAATTAAATTTGTGAGAGAAAGAGAGAGAGAGAGAGATAGAGAAAAAAGAGAGTTAAACGTGAGAGAAAGAGAGAGAGAAGGAAAATAATGTGTTTCATGAAATTTATTTTTTTAAATTTTTAGTTTAGTTCCTCCCCCCCCCCCAGAGTATTTTACTCTCGACTATTTGTAGAGTAAATAAAAAAAAAAAAAAAACTTAATTGAAATCATGGCGAAAGTTGTTGGCACGCAAAATAAAAAAAAATAATAATAATAATAATTATTAAACTCATTTAAAGTTACTAATAACAAATTTGTAATTTAATAAATAATAATAATAATAATAATAATAATAATTTGTGCCTTTATCGATTGATAAAAAAAAAAATTATTACCGAATGCCTACATAGGATTTTTAATATTATTAAAAATAAGTCATATTTTATGTGAATGAATAGGGGCAACAAAAAAAAAAAATCATTTAAAAAAAAATAAGGTACAAAAAACCTCCCTCCCTCCCTCCCCCTTTTCCCCCACCACCCCATCCTCCCCATCGTTTTTTTTTTTTTTTTTTTTGTGTACTGCGTGAATTATTATTAATAATAGTATCTAGTCAGTTATAGGTATGGTTTTTAAATACATTTGATGATGATGATAATAAAATCAATCAATCATTACAAAATTGGTAGTAAAAAAAAAATTATATAGAATAGTTAATAATAATAATAATAATAATAATAATAATAAAATTATTAAATGCCTGCCTTATTAATTAATTAATTGATTGATAATAAGAGTCGTCGGTCAATCGACTCACGCCATGATTATAAATAAATAAATTATTAATATTATTATTATTATTATTATTTTCCTTTTTGAATGTTGTTACGAAAAAAAAAATTCATTCATTCACTCATTATTATTATTATTATTTTTAATAATTTATATATATATATATATATGTACGTGCCGCGGTTTATTTTTTTAATATAAAATACCTCATTATATTAATGATGATGATGATGATGATGATGATGATTATTATGTATTATGAGGAATATGCATTTTTTATTTTTATGTAAATAAGTGAATGGTTGAATGATTGAATGAATGAATGATTGATTGAATGATTGATCGATTGATAATTTTTAAGAAGAAGAAAAAAAAAAACTTTCAAGGTATATACATCCTTACGATTTTTTTTTTTTTTGTTGTACATATATATATGATAATTAATAATTTAGTTTTCAAAACGATTAATTATTTATTTTTAATTAATTAATTTTAATAACGATAATGATGATGATGATGATGATGATGATAATGATTTAAACAATACGAATTTCAAAGTACTTTTGAAGAGAGAGAGAGAGAGAGAGAGAGAGAGAAGAAAAAAGTTTATAAAGTTCGTTTGTTCGTTCGTAATATTATTACTATTATCATCATTACTATTATTATTATTATTATTTTGTATTCCATTAAAACAACCAGTAATAATAATAACAATAATAATAATAATAATAAATATCGTTTTAAAATTATACATATATATATATATATATATATATATATAATATTTATGGAGTGAAAAAAAAAAAAAAAGTAAATGATGATGATGATGATGTAATTTTTTTTTTTTTTTATAAATTAAGTTAAATAAAAAGAAAATATTTTTTTAAAAAAAAACTTAATAATAATAATAATAATAAAAACATGATAATGATAAATAATCATTATTATTATTATTATTATTATTATTATTATTGTAATAAAAATGTAAAGAATAAGAAAAAAAAAAAAAGAAAAATAAATGAAGAAGAAAAATAAATAAATAAATGAAAAGAAAAAAAAATTTAATTAATTAATTTATTTATTTATGTATGTATCCTATTTCTTATTAAAAGAAAATAATAAATAAATAAATAATTTTAGGAAATATATTATGGAAAAAATTAAATTAATAAAAAAAAAAAAGAGAGAAAGAAACAACAAAAAATGACGTCACCGTATAAATCACGTTTCGTTGGGTTTTTTTTATCTAAAATTATTTTCAATAATTGTTAATTCGGCCAATATGAAATACGTTGCGTATACCCAATAAATAACGAAAAAAATTGCGTTGTCTATGTAGGTAACGAGTAAATAATAAAATGGTCCATCCAATTCATCGGATATTTCATTAAGTACGGGTTCGAGAATTATATCCAAACCGATCCAAACGAACACGTCGAAATAGAGTAAGAGAAGACACCAAGGATGAAGTAAAAGTATTCCCTTGTGTTTTATTTTCGTTGAAAACTAAAGAGAAAGAGAGAGAGAGAGAAAGAGAAAGAGAGAAAAAGAAATATTCAGTCGCGATGTATGAGTTCATTCATTCATTCATTCAACTTTGTCTACAAATGATGATGATGATGATGATGGCGATAATGATTATGTTAGATCTTATAAAAAAAAAAAAAACTTACCGACAGTATTATTCCAAAAATGACTAACGTTATCAATAAAATCCCCGACCATCCAAATATGGTAAACGTACAAGCATAATAATAAAATTTAAATCCATGTTCTGATAATATATCCGATAGGTAATATAATATTAATGGAGTATATCTGAACGCTGATAAAAAAGCCAATCCCAAGGATGTGAAACCGGCGCTGATGAGAGAATTGGATGAAGTTACGTCTAAACCACGTGCGGATGATCTCAAACGACAACAAAACGGATGACATACTCTCTTTTTCCTGTTACGTGGCCTAAATAATTTTATTATTATTATTATTTAAATACGTATGTTCTCTTGAGTAATTATCGAAAAATATATATTATTTTTACTGAGAGGAAGCAATATATGAAGACTCTCGAATAATTTTCCAATTGATTTATTATTTCCTGATATTTCGAATTACTTTTTTCGTGATGTAACATTACTGCGAACGGGTTCCGGCATTGATTAGGTGATGATAAAATGTCCATGCAACTTTGCACACGTTGTCTTTTTTTTTTCTTATCAAATATCATACGAATCGTTTGTGGTTTTTTTTTTCTCTCTCTGTCTCTCCCCTCCTCCTCCTCTACCTCCTCCTTCTTATTCTTCTTCTTTTTTTTATTTACTACGTTACCCTAAACGTGTGTATATACATATGTGTGTGTATACATAATAAAATAAAAAAAAAAAAAAAAAAGACGAATAACATTTCGAATTTTCGAACGTGAGCTCCGATTCATTACGGGCTTTTTAATTTAAAAAAAAAAAAAAAAATTTTCTCCATGTACTTTTTCAACCATTTTACATCAAATCGAAAATTATTAAAAACTTTTTTTTTCTTTTTTTTTGCACGCGAACGCGCACATACACAAAGTCAGTGTTTGTTTTTTTTTTTTTGTCTAAAAACTTATTTCGAGGTATTTTCATAAGCGTAAAACAAAAAAAAAAAAAAACAAAAATAAATATTGAGAACGAACTATTTCACATATTTTTTATTTTTTCCCTCCAGTTTTGGCATTTGATTTTTTCAATGGAGCCCACAAAATTGCTTTCGGATCGACGGTGAGACGAGGTTTTTTAAAATGCGGTGATTTTATATGTTCTTCAACGACTTTCGGCGTCACGCAAATCACGTGTTGTCCCTTCCAATATTTGACCATGTTCATTGATTGAAGCGTTGAAATAATATCCGTTTGTGATATTGACGTTTTTAAACTGATAAGAGACAAATGCAAAAAAACGAATTTTTTTCCCGATTACAATAACATAAACAAGGTAAAATGATGATGATGATGATTTATCGAAAAAAAATCCGTTATTTTCTTACCTTAAATTTTTTATCGTTATACAACCTCTATTGTAATCCCTGAGTTCGTTTAAAAGAACCCAAGACCAATAAGATCTATAACTAAGTTTTCCTAAATCTGAAAGCGGTTTCTCTGGACTTCCCACTTTTCCTTCTTGTCTGGAAAGTTCATAACTAAAGGCTATTAATAATTTACCATAGCCCTGCCTTTGGTAAGGGGGTAATGTTAATATGCAAGCTACATTGTTGCCATCTGGAGATTCTTTTTCCTGGAAAAACATTTTCAAAAGCACATCAATATATTTTTTCATCAATCACTTGATAATTTTTTTATATTATTTAAAACGAAAAAAAAATTAATTTATTGGTACCTTTGAAAAATAACCGACAAGATGTGCTCCATGTTTATTAGAATCACAAAGAATGTAAAATAGAAAAGGCTCAACGTCAAAATACAAAGTTTTGTGATCTAAAAATAATTTGGCTAGTAGGCAAAGATTCTGGCAATAAATTTTATGATTGGAACCATCAACTTCAAATATTGATAATGTTCCCTGCCTATAAATTTCTTTACCAGGTGGATGTCTAGCCGTACATTCACTCTATAAAAGAAAATATAATTTATTTAATGGGTAAAATGAGTTGACGATTAAAGGTAAAAAAAAAAAAAATTTGTTTACCATGTGATATCTAAATGTTTTATCCAGTCTCATGTACTTCAAACAATATTCACAAATCCAGAGTTTTGTTTGTTTTCCATAATCATCTGGATAAGGGCTAAAATACCATGTGTCAATTTCAAATTTTCCTATTTGAATTTTATCTATATATTTAACTTTAGTTATAGCTTCATGTTCTTTTTCTAATGCAGCCGTAGTCGGATCCATTTCTGCAAATGTCTATTGAAAATTCAAAATATTTTGTCGCTTAATTAAAATAAACACATTTTAAAATAAAACATATTAATAAAAATTTACTTTTTGAATGTGATTAATCTCATCGTGTCTCCTTTTTTGATTTCTTGTTATTTTCCTATCTAAACCATCAGTTATATCCTTGTTACTTTTATCATTATTTTTCCAATGTTGTTCATTCAGGTCGAACCTTGATGACATGATTCTATCTCTGGACACCCATTCGTCCAAACGTCTATTTAAACCTTCGTAGTGTACGTAATACTCATAATGATTTTCTTGATCGTTATATCTGCTTTGTATAACTTCAGCCGGATCTGTAATAATAATAATAATTATAAACGTTAATTTTTCTCGTTTTCTAATTTTTGTCTAATAGAACGGTTATATATATAATTTAACGGTTTTCTAACCAAAAATATAACGGTTGAAAAAAACTTACGCCAAGATTCATCATTTCTTCTTACTAAATAATGTTCTCCTATATCCAAAGGCTGTTCTTCCAACGACTCTGAATCTTCATTATCCGGCGGTTTTGACTCCGTACTTGCTCCGATTTTTTCATTCACTACCATTTTATCTCTTATATTTTTATGTCGGACATTTTGATCACTTGCCATAACAAACTTGTCCTTCATTTTTTACAAATTTCATTTGAATAATATTGTTTTTTACCTTATTCGTATTTAATAAGGAATAAAGTGGATGAAAAAAATGATGAAACGCACCGAAATAATTGCGAAATATACTCTAAACAAGGCGTTCGATACAAGGATACATATCACTGGCTATTTTCAATTCTCATTCCTTTGTTTGATATCAATGTGGCCAACTTAACAAAACTACACAGATATAATATGCACATGGCTTCTCTACTTGTGGACTGAAACAGTGTATTTCATTTTGAAAATAATTAACTAATAATTAATTTTCACAGATTGATTTATTAAAAAACTAGGTAAATTACACGAGCAACCGTACCATTCATTTTCTTCATACGTTTTTATTTTTTGAGAACGTTATTAATTTATGAAACATTTTTTCAACCTCAAAATAATTATCTCAGGTATATTCTGTTACAGGTATTTTTTTTTTTTTGTAGGAAAAATGAAAGACAAACTTAAAAAAGTTAAGAAACCGGTCAAGTTATTAAAAACCAAAAAGAAAAAAATGAGCGATTTAAAAAGTCCAAAATTAGCATCTATGAGTGTAGATGAATTTATGGGATTCATGAAGGATGAAAACAATGTTGAAGGCAAATAGTTTTTAAAAATTTATAGAATTTAACAAATTTTCAAAAATGATGTTAATTTTTTTTTTTCTTTAAATTTCAGAAAAAAAACTAAATAAAAAAAAAGATGGTCTTGTAAATAAAAAATGGAATGATGATGATGATGATGATGATATGATTAATGAAAATGAATCTTTTGAAGATGAAAATGATAAAAATGAAAATGACAGCGATCCTGAAAGTATTGATAGTAATGAATTTGAAAGTCATAAAAAAAATTTAATGAATTTAAAACAATCGGATCCTGAATTTTATAAATATTTACAAGAAAATGATGAAAATTTATTAAATTTCAATGATTCCGATGTTGAAAGTGATGATGCTAAAGAATCTGTTCATAAACCTCCTGATGAGTTAGAAGTGAGAATGAATTTAAAATAAAAATTAATTAATGATATATGAAAATATCAAGTTTGATGTTTTTTTTTTTTTTTTTTTTTGGTTTAGATTGCTAGCGATGACAGTGATTATGAATTAGATCCTGAAGTTGCCAAAACGAGAAAAGAAAAAAGTAATAAAATTACATTAGAAAAAGTAGCAGAATTGCAGAAAAAATTAAAAACAAGATGGTAGAGTTTAAAACAATTTTTAAAAAAATTATAAATATTCATTAAATAACTAACTTTTTTTTTTCCCATAGTCAAGTTCCTGATTTAAGAGATGTATCTGAAGCATTTCGAGCAGCTCTAGCCAGTGTTTCACCTGGTAATGACAATACATCAGTTTATAAAGTCGAAGGAGGTGTTGTATTTAATTCAATTATTCGTATGTGCGTCTCAGACTTCTTACCTGCTATAAAAAAATTTCTAAGAATCAAAGACTTAAATGTGAATCCATCGAAATGTAGAAATTGGAATAAAATTAAACCTCTTGTTAAAAATTATTTATTCGATTTAGTAGAGGTATTGTTGCATTTTTGGTTCGATTTAAAAATGAAAAAAAATCTCATGATTATATATATAAATACGTACCGTTTTTCAGATATGTTCCGTCACGTCACCAAACATGTTAAGAGTTTTACTCAAACACATTCATCAATGGTGTCCATTTATTGTATGTTTTCCGATAGCCTCATCGAAATTTTTAAAAAGAATAATTCAACTTTGGGCTACAGATGAAGATGTTATAAGAGTTTTAGCATTTTTATGCATACTCCGTTTATCCAATCTTCGTCCATCTTTGTTACAAAAAGCATTAAAAGTATGTTTGTTGTAAATCTTCAATTTTTTACCATTTGCTTTCGCCGTATTTATAAAAATTCTATTGTATTTTTAGGTCATGCACATGACGTACGTTCGAAACACGAAGTTCGTGACACCTTCTTCCCTTCCTGGAATCAATTTCATGAGGCAGTCACTATGCGAAATGTTTGCCTTAGATAATACAATTAGTTACCACATGGTATTTTTATACATTAGACAATTAGCAATACATTTAAGAAGTGCTATAACGCAGAAAAAAAAAGTTGGTAACTTTTAGTCCAGAGTTGATTAATTCGATATTTCATATTGACTCGATCGGCCATTAATTCTTGTTTTTATATTAATGCAGGAAGCGTATAAAATGGTTTACAGTTGGGCTTACATTTCTTCACTACACTTATGGGCAGATTTATTTGGAATCGTACCGAAAGATTCGCCGTTAAATTCTCTAATATATCCGTTGGTTCAAATAATTATAGGAACGATAAAACTCGTACCTTCAGCCGCGTATTATCCGTTAAGGTTTCACTGTTGTAAAATTCTCATTAATATTAGAAGTAAATGTGACGTCTTCATTCCTATACTACCCTATTTGTTAGAGGTATGTGTTATTCCGTGAGGCGTTCGTTCCTTCGTTCGTCGGACAATTTACATTACATTTATTTCTGGAAATAAAATTATTAATTAAGAAAAACGAAAAACTTACATATTTCAGATTCTTCGGGATTATAATTTTAAAAGAGAACATAAAAAATTAACGGTGAAACCGTTAGATTTCACGTGTTTGCTCAGATGTTCAAAATTACAAATGAAAGAAAACGGTTTCAAAGATGCCATCATAGAGAACATATACAGTTTGTTAATGGAATATCTGGCAACGGAATGTCATAGAGTAAGCTTTCCAGACGTGACAGTTCCCGCCGTTATTCAGGTATTGTAAAAAAAACCGTTGCTAATCATAAAATTATGAAATGAAGAAGAAAAGTTTTAAAGATTTTTGTAACGGAAATTTTTTTTTTCTTTTGGTTTTTCTTTTACATAGATAAAGAAATTTTTAAAAACGTGTAAATATACAAATTACAATAAAAAATTAAAATCGATCGTGGATAAAATATCGGAAAATTCAAAATTCATAGAAGGAGAACGGAAAAAAGTGAATTTGAAAATAAACGATTTGAAAGGGGTGGACGCCGTCGAAGCAGGTATAAGAGCGAAAGGAACACCCTTTTCGAAATTTTACGAAAGTTGGAAAAAGATACACGTGCAACAGCAAGCGAGAAAAATCACGAGCAATCAAACGGTAAGTTTTAAAACTTTTCAAATGTCCGTTAATAATAAATAAGTTATTATTATTATATAATTTTTTTTTCCCCCAGCTTGGAGATTTCAAATTACCGGTTTTGAAAAAATTGGAAAAGAAAAAAAATAAAACGGACAAATCATCCGAAGGACCCCCAGTTTTATTCCCATCGGACGAATCAGACAAGTAAGCCAACTCGAGAATTCATCGTTGCTTTTAAAAAAGGATTTAACGTAATAATTAATTAATTAATTGATTATTTTAGCGATGATGTCACGTTCGACGAAGAACTTGAACCTCCCAAGAAGAAAAGAAAAGGAGGAGAAGGAGGAAAAGGAGATGGTAAAAAGAATAAAAAAATGAAAATGAAAGGTTCGGAGGAGGAGGAGGAGGAGGAGGACGACGGCGACGAAGAATCAGGAGAGTTTGATAATGATAATGACAATGAAGATGCGGATTATGATGATGATGATGATGATGATTATGATGATAACAATGACGATAACGATTATGACATAGATGACAATGGTGATAGTGATAATGATGATGATGGCGGCGATGATATAATTCAAGATTTAAATTATTCAGATTTTTAAAAAGAACGAACAAAAAAATAAATTTGTCATTTAAAAGAATGATAAATAAAATTTAAAACTATGTCAATTAAAAAAAATTTTTTGTTTTTTTTTTTTTTTTTTTTTGTCATCAATCGTTTTTTTATTTTTATCGATTAGGTACGACGGTTTAAGGTATTTCCCCCTCCCCCCCCCGGGAAATCATTTTACGAATGAGTAAATAAACGTGTACGTTCGTACGTATTGTACACGTGCGTACAAGAAAGAAAAGTCATTAATAAAAATGAATTTTTTTTTAAAAATAAAAGAAGCATTAAAAACAAAATATAATAATAATAATAATAATAATAGTAAACGGTCATTTTAAACGCGCCTAAAATTAACAATTTTTATCCAACTTAAACAAGTCATTCAAAAGTAAACACGTGTTAAAAAGTGACGTCATTAAATATAAAAGCGCATGTGCGAACCGTTCGAAAAAAAATAATCCCAGTAAAATCAGTCCGCGTTTTAAGGCTCTGTTCGGTTATATATTTATTTACTTGGATTTATATTCTTCATTTATATATATATATATTTTAGTTTTCTTTTTTTTTTTTTTAATAATAATAATAATATTAAAAAAAGGCGGGAAATTGGACGCGTCTTACAACATCTTCATGAACGGTTTAATATTTTTAACAACAAGTGAGTGTTTCATTAATTAATTTATTATTATTATTATTTAATAAGAAAAAATGAAATGATATAATGTCGCGTGAATGAAAAATTTAAAAATAATGTTTGTTGTGTCAGTGGATCCAACTTTTAGCTTTTCTTTAAAAACAAAAACAAAACAACTCTCCATTAATTCAATTATTTTTTAAATTGTGTCGAATTCTTAAACGTTCCTAAAACGGTTATTTTTTTATTTGACGGTGTAGAAAAAAATTTAACGGTCGTTTTTTTTTTTTTTATATCCTTTTCCGCTTCCGTATTTTCCCTAAATAATTTTAAGTCTAACTAACGTTTTTAAATCATTATTATTATTATTATTTGGCGTACAGTTTATATTTAGTAACCGAAATCCGAAAGATCAACGTCCTTTGTTAATTTATTTATAAATTAATTTTTACCCAAAACGATTGAAAATAAAGTATTATTATTATTATTATTTGGGGAGTTTTTTTGTAAATATGACCACCGCCGCCACGAACTATGAAAACGTTTTAAATTAATGAATGAAATGTGATATTTTTTTTTTTCTTTTCGAGAAAAAATGATTTGATTAAATGAACAAAAAAAAAAAATTTATCACTATTATTATTATTATGCAAGGTTTGGAGGGAGGAAAAAAAAATTTTCTCACCTTCTTTATAACACGTATTGTTATTTGGTGAATTTTTTTTTTCCTCCTTCTTACGACCTTACAATTTGTACCTGAATTTCCAATTTTGACTTTTGTTATAATTTAATAACAGGCCTTTGTTATGTTCAGTATGGTTTTGGTCGTTCCCTTTTTTTTGGTCGATATCCTTTTTTATATATAAATAGAAACATAAAACAAACAAACTGACCGAAATTGTTTATTATCGCTTTATGATGACAACGACAATACAAATATTTAAACTTGTATATAAATATAGAACAAAAAAAAATATCCCAAATCTTTTTTTTTTGTCTTTACGATAATACATCGCTACAATTATTATTATTATTATTTGTAATAAAACCTCGTAAATTTGCCCTCGTTCATTAATTTTTTCCTCCCTTTAACGCCATAAAAATTTTTCCAGAATTTTCTTTAATGTGAGAAAATTTTTTTTTTAACTTATAACTTTAAATTGATTTTATCCTATAGAAAGAAAACACTTCACACATTTTATGGTAATAATAATAATAATAACTATAAATGATTATTAATTATGGGGGGGGGGGAATGAAAAAGTTGTTAACATTTAATATTTTTATCTCATTAATAATAATAATGATTATTATTGGATTAGTTACACAAGTAACTGTATTAACTGTGTTTGTAGAATGTTGTTGTTGTTGACATTTTCTAATGTTTATAAACCTTTTTATCCATTTGAAAAATGTAACGTTTGTTGTACTTCCATTTGTTAATGCCCCCCAAAAGAAAAATAAATAAATAAATAAATACTTATTAGGGTTATGTATTTCCTTATTCTCAATATAAATAAATACTAAAATGGTAACGAAAATGATATTAAATATATAACCGTAATAAATAAATGGGGGGTGGGGGGAAACAAACAAAAATTTACTTTTTATCCGCCGTAAGTAATATATAAAATAAAATTCTTATTTAAATACGTTTTAATATAATGCAAAAAAATAATAAATAATTGTTTGTTAATTCACATCGTAATATTATTACATCATAAAAATATGTACGTAAAAAAAAATTATTATTATTATTATTAATATTTATAAGCAAGGTCGATAAATGGTTGTAGTAGTCGTTGAAAAGCTAGTTGGTAAGCTAAAATTATTATTATTATTATTATTTATACTCACAAGTTGGCAATTTTTTATATAAAAATTGCTGATTTTAAAAAAAAAAAAAAATTTATAACGACCGCAACGAAATTTTTTTTTTCTCTCGGTAATAAAAAAATTATTTATTTATTAATATTATCAATTTAAATTATTTAAAAACATAATAATAATAATAATAATAATAATAATAATAATAATAATAATAATAATAATGTGAAGTGTTTTATGTAACTAACGTAACGATCGCGTGATCGATCAATCGATTTTTTTTTGCCTATCAATAAATGAACTTATAATTGCTGATAAAAATAAAAAATACGCGATTGATTAAATTATATTGTCAATTACTATTACGAGGTTTATTAAATATTACGCGAATAAATTTTTTTGTTCGTTATGAAAACAACAACAACAACAACAACGTTGTTGTTGTTGTTGTTGTTGTTGTTGTTTATGTCAAAATTGGAAATCAGCTGATGTAGAGTTTTAAATTATTTAATATATATATATACATAAACTTACCATCAAGTTGAAATCAGGTAAAGGTATTCATCGTTTGTTGTTATTGTTGTTGTTTGTCTTTCATTCCGTTCTTCTAATTGTATTTTTATTTTTCGTTTTTCAACTGTAAAATAAAAAAAAAAAAAAGGAAAAATTAAATTATTGTCAGACCTTGTTTGTTTTTTAATCACTCTATCCGTGGAATCAATTTGTCAACAATGTATTTAAAACACATTGTTGACAAGTTCAATAAATTTTTTAAGTGAAATGAGTTATTTATTGTTACCTCTTACACTATTAAAAACAATTAAATAATTTTACCGTTGTTACGATCACAAGTGAATAATAATAATAATAAATTAAATAAAAAATTATTTATAATTTTTTCAAGATGTATTATTATTATTATTATCGTTTATTAGTATGACATATTCACGTTTAAAAATCTCTAATCGATATGACCTAATGTCATTCATAGACAATTATTATTCAGAATATGTAATTTATTTATAATTTTTTTTTTTTTTTTTAAACGTCCTCAAGTGAATTTTAACCCATTTACTTTTATTGACCTTTTTTTTCTCTCTCTCTCTCTCTCTCTCTCTTTTCTTAAATTAAATACGTGAAGAGGTATTTCGTATAACTTTTTTGTTTTAATTAAATATATAAAAATTTTATAACTTTACCTTAAAAGCACGATTTTTACGCTTTGAAAATTATTTAAAATCTCGAGTGTCGTGACGTCGTGATTCTTTCCCCCCCCCCCCCCCATTCGGGGAAAATTCACATTCGAATGTGGAAAATATCGCCTGAAAGAACAAAAAAAAAAAATAACATTAAAAAAATTTTTCTTTTTTTTTTTTGTCCTAAGAATTATTAATTAAAAAATAAATGATTTAACCTTGATGATTTTTTATTTTTATTTTTGCATATGATAAGAGCGCGAATTATTATTATTAAGTTATTATTATTATTATATTGAAAATCTATTTTTTTCACAAATTTTAAATAAAATAAATAAATAAATTCCCTGTCGTAATATCATACGTAAAATAAAATAAAATATTAATAAATAAGTAAATAATTAAATTAAAATTAATATAAATAATAAAAACAATAATGATAATAACATTAATATCATTTTGGTAATTACCACAACAGCGCAGGCTCGGTGTCGAATGAAAAATTTTACCAAAAAGGATCGATAAATATGGTTGAGTAAAAATAATTTTTTCGCTTTTGTAGAAATACAAATATCGTATTTAAAAAAAAAAAAATGGTTATCGGTTTTTGAAAATGTCACATAAAAAAAAAAGTAATAATAATAATAATAATAAAAATATTGGTAACGGTTTAAACGAACGATAATTATTATTATCTTTAAATTTTTTTTTTTTTTTGCCAAAATAAAAAAAACGAAATTTTTAATTAATATGAAAATGAAAGGAAATCCGTGTAAAATTTTAAAAGTGGAATGAAAATATTTGAAAAAAATTTTAGTGGTAATAATGATAAGTTGAGGATGTATGATATGAATGATAAGGTAAGAAGACGGTGTTTTTTTAGGAGGTATTTTAATAAGGTATAAATTTTAGGAGGTTTATTGTTTTATCGTGTTTTTTTTGTTTAACGTTCGCGAACTTATAAATTATGCGTTTTCGATAATTGGTAAATTTTTTAAAATATATGTATTTTAGTTACCGGTAACGGAAATTGAATCCGCCTCCGAGGACGGACTCCAAGAAATCCCTTTGGCGGAAATTCACAATATGGCATATGATGATGTTCTTTTACATTTAGGAGAATTTGGAAGATACCAAAAAAGAATATACCTTCTTTTATGTTTCACCGTAATACCTTGCGCTTTTCACAAATTAGCTGGAGTGTTTTTAGGTGCAAAACCAAATCACAGGTAAATATAAACTAAAACAATAAAAATAGTTTGTTTTTCTTTTTTTGTATGTTTTCGTTATAAAAAAAAAATAAAAAAAAATATTTAGGTGCGAGTTACCATTCGAATATGACAATGCAACTTATGAACTTTCCCCGTCGTTCAAATTTAAGCATTCCGTGGGATGATTTTCTCAAACATGGTCTACTTGTAAAATGTACGATACAAACTATTCGGAATCTTATTTCAAAGAAGGAATATCTGCTAATAAAACCAAAGAATGTAATAAATGGATTTTTGATAAATCCAAGTACAAATCCAGTAGCGTGTAGAGTAAAAAAAATTTTTGTAATTATTTATTTACCTCACGAAAAAACATTTGAACCTTTTGTTCAATTAAATTTTCAGTTCCTCCTGGTCTGTGATAGAGCATGGCTTCGAGCAACAGCCGATTCTCTTTTTATGACAGGCGTTTTAATAGGTTCCTATATATTCGGAGATTTGTCTGATCGTTTTGGACGAAGACCAACGTTTTTCATTTCGCTAGTTTTACAGCTTGCAGCAGGTTTACTTGCAGCTATTGCGCCAGAATATATTACGTTCGTTTTGGCGAGAATATTGATCGGAGCTACAACTTCTGGAGTATTTTTGGTGGCTTATGTCATCGGTAATTAATTAAATGAATCCAAAATTACGCAGAAGTTAATTTTATTCGATTCATTTTTCTGCTTCTTTGTTTTCGGGTTGAAAAAAAAATTAGCCATGGAAATGGTCGGACCGGGAAAAAGACTTTTTGCTGGAACCATAGTTCACATGTTTTTTTCCATCGGTTTCCTTTTAATCGCTGGTTTTGCATATGCCATTCAAGATAGCTGGAGAATTTTTCAAGTTGTCATCACTTTAGTTCCCGGAGTTTTATTTATATCCTACTGGTGGTAAGGATTTTGAAATTTTTGACTGAAACAAAACAAAAAAAAAAAAAATTAATTAAAATTTTTATTAAAAATTTTATCGAAATTTAATATGTTCTTTTACAAGGGTCATTCCAGAATCATCAAGATGGTTAATGACCAAAGGAAAACACGCAGAGGCTAAACAAATTCTAATGAAAGCAGCCAAAGAAAATAAAGTAAGACTTACTGAAGACATGTTGGACAATTTACTCGCGGCTGAAACTTTAGAAGAAAAAGCAGCAGAAGAAAAAAAACAAATTTTAGAGCAAGAATGTAATAATTATGAAATAAGACAAAGAAATGGAGACGTACCCTACAAAGAAACGACCGCAGCCAAACCTCCTCGTCCTAGTATATTAGATCTCATGAGACATCCAAGCTTGAGAAAAAGAAGTATTAATATATTTTTTAATTGGTAAATGACGTAATAAAATTTAAATTGATAAAGTGACGATGTTGTTGTTTTAATTTCTATTAAATAAAATTCTCACCTTTTTTCGTTTAGGTTTGTAAATAGTTTGGCATACTATGGATTATCATGGAGTACATCAAATTTAGGAGGAAACGATTATCTCAATTTTTGTCTTTCTGGTATTATGGAATTTCCAGGATATGGAATATTGATTTTTACATTAAATCGTTTCGGAAGAAAATTCACTCTATGTGGCGCTCTTCTTATTGGAGGAGTAGCTCTTCTCTCTACACTTTTTGTACCTTCACGTTAGTATTTAATTTAAATTTTTGAAAAATTTAAACCTGTTTTAATTGTACCTTATTGTTCTTTTAGATATGAATTGGTTGACCATTGTGTTGGCAATGATTGGCAAATTAGCCATTACATCTTCGTACGGTACCGTTTACGTTTTCAGCACCGAACAATTTCCTACTGTAATTAGAAATGCTGGATTGGGAGCTTGTTCAATGAGTGCGAGAATAGGAGGAATTTTAGCTCCTTATATCAATCTTCTGGTAATTACTTAAAAAATTCATTTCTTAATCAAACAAACGCTCTTCGAACTTGAATTACTCATGTCAAATTTCTTTTAAAATCTTTTATATAAAAAGGCGGATTATTGGAGACCACTTCCTCTTCTTATTTTCGGTGGTTTAGCATTGTTAGCTGGAGGTCTTGCTTTGCTATTACCGGAAACTCTTAACAGAAAACTACCTGAAACAATAGCAGATGGAGAAAATTTTTCCAAACAACCATTTTCAAAATCTAAAGGAACCAAAGACTTAAAATTACAAAAAGTAGAAGGTAGTAATAGGGCTTGAAAAAAAAATTATTATTTCATACATACATACATTTGTTTTAAATTTCACAAGTTTTTAATATTTTCACTATTTTAGGTAATCATTTATTATTATTATTTTTTATTTTAAGTAGTTTAAATTTTAACTAATTATTGACTGATTAATTTATTTATTATAAAAATATATACATATATATTACTTTTTTTATTTTAACGTTTGTTTTAATTCAAAAAAAATTATACAAGACTGAAATTATATCCTACATTTTTAAATTTAATTTTAATTTGCAACTTAAAGTTTTCATCATTAAATTAAATAACGAAGCAATTAAAAAAAAAAAAAAAAATGGTTACCATTTTTTCTTATGAATCATTTCTATGTAGAAAAAATTTTCCGTTAAATTAGTTATACTTTCACATTGGTTTTCATCTGTAAAATAAAAAAAAACATAAAATATTAAAACCGTTTAATTTTAAACTTATGGAAATTAATTACAAATTAATAACAAATTTAAATTAATATAAATAACATGTCATTTATCAGTAAACATATCGACATATTTTTTCACC
>NW_002987276.1:383347-388998 GCF_000006295.1 Pediculus humanus corporis | reverse complement strand
TTGCAAAAGATAATAATGGAATCTTTTGCAATTCTACCAACGTAACCCAAAAAAAAAAAAAAAAAAAAAAAAAACAAATCAACAAGTAAGCGAATGATGCATTTTCGAAATGTTAAAAAATTAAAAAAAATTTGTATGAAATATTTTTTATGTACGTTAACGACGACAGCAAAAATAAAACGACAGCATAAATAATAATTCGTTGGCTTGTTTTTAAAAAATGGACGACAGCTTACATAAATAAATAAATAAATAAAAATTATACGTAACCTTGATGGCGTATAAAAAAAAAAAAATATTTATGACGCGTTGAAAAGCAAGCGGAGATGCCTGAACTTGAAAATTTAATTTTATTCAATTATAGTCGTTGTTCGTACTCACACAAAGATTTCATTTCTCATCTAGTTGGATTCGAATAAGGATCAATTGAAGTAAGTTTAAAAAAAATTTTTTTTCTTTTTTTTTTTTTTTTTCCTTTCTTGTTTTAACCTTGGTTGATCCGGTCTGAAAAAAAATATTTTTAAATTATCATTATTATTATCATCATCATTTTTTTTTTTGTGTAATATTATTTTACCAACCGGAAATATTATTTTCACAAGTTTAAACTCATTTTAAATTAAAAAAATTTTCTTTGTTTTTTTGTAAAATTAATTCTACATGTATAAAAAAAAAAAAGGAAATGATTTCAATTTTATATATACATATATTAATTAAGGGAAACAAAATTTTTGAATAATTTATTATTTTTTAAAAACGACTTGCTTAAATTATTTTACATTAAATATTTATTTAATTGCGTCATTTATTTATTTTTTTTTTGTGAAAATAAATTTCAATTCATAAATGATTCAGATTTATAAGTGAATTTTATGTATTTAAAAAAAAAAAAAAAATTTGAAATTCTTTTTAATTAAACATTCTTTTATTATCACTGACATAACATTTGAAAACAAAAGAAAGGCGAGGAGCGTTTTTTTTTTTCAAGCAGACGACGCTTTCGTTTGTTTGTTTGTTTATTTATGTTTTAATCATAATTCGATTGTGTTAAGGTTAAGAAACGGATTTATTTGAATTGTCGAGAAAATGAGTCCGAAATACAAGCTTATTTATTTTCCTGTCACCGCATTGGGTGAACCCATAAGATTTTTATTATCCTATGGAAATTTAGAATTTGAAGATTATCGTTTTAAACGAGAAGATTGGCCGAAAATCAAACCTTGTAAGTAATACCACCATTTTAACCTCTCCTCTTAAATCATTTATTTAAAACGTAATAAACTACAAATTTATTTCATCAGCCATGCCCTTTGGTAAAACTCCCGTCCTTGAAATTGACGGTAAGCAAACCCACCAATCTGCCGCCATTTGCCGGTATTTGGCGAGACAACTTAAACTGACCGGTAAGGACGAATGGGATGCATTCAACGTTGATATGGTAATTGATACGATAACCGATCTTAGACAACGTAAGCGAATAAAGAAATTTAATTATTCCTTTTTTTCTTTTTTTTTTTTCTTACACTTGATAAAATCATTTCGTCGTTTTATTTTAGAATTGGCCAATTATTTTTACGATACGAATCCGACAACCAAAGCACCCAAATTGGAACCATTACAAAAAGAAACTGTGCCTTATTATTTGAAACGTTTGGATAAAATTGTCGAAGAAAATGGCGGTTATTTTGTTGGCGGACAGGTAAGAGTTACAACAATTTTTTAAATCTAATATTCCTACATAATAAAAAAAATTTTTACATGCTATTCTTGTATAAATTTCAATTCGAATAGTGTGTGTGTATATAAAAAAAAAATTTAATTTATTACATAAATGCGATGAAATTCTCATCGTTATGAAATTTATACAAGATATTCTTGCCAATAATAAAGTTGGCAATACTGTAATCATACATAAATATGTATAAAATTAATTATTAACAAACATTCCAATTCATAAATGCATGTAAAAAAATTTTTTGTACTTTATGTATGATTACAGTCTATGTAATTATTACCATGTAAATCAAATCGATGATTAATATCAAACCTATTCCCTTGTTTTGTCTAACCCGACAGGTTTTAATTATTATTATTATTATTAATTCCCATTAAACACATTGAGAATTAGTAGAATTTTTAATATGAATTATTTATTTTTAGCTTACCTGGGCTGATTTGTATTTCGTTGCCGTTTCGGACTATTTGCAAAAAATGGCAGAATTAGATTTTTTCTCAGATTATCCAAATCTTCAAAGTCTCAAGAATAAAGTTGTCAACATTCCGCAGATAAAAAAATGGATAGAAAAACGTCCGGCAGATAATTTGTAATAATGTAGTTGATATTAATCAGTTGTTTAAAAACTAAAAAAAAAAAAATAAATAAATAAATAAATACAACACATACGCAATATAGTGTGCATTCATGTTATTGTCAGATGCCAAATATATAAAAAAAAATTTTTTTTTTTTTTTTTAATTAAATAAATTATTTATTTACACACGTCTACCTGAAAATTCGAGTTGACAAAAATTTTAAATGCATTTTTTCCTTTGTATATCCTAAAGCCAAAATTTTTAATTTCGAAACGTTTTAAAGTAAAAAATAGTTTATTGACCTCCATTTCCTAAAAAAAATAAAGAAAAAAAATTAATTTGAAATTTTTGTATTGCTTTTATGAGATTTAATAATTATTTTTTATTCATGGTCAATTTAAATAAGTGCGACAAAAAATATATAACTCACGATATATTGCGTGACGCCATTTTAATGACTAAGAAATTACATATAAATTAGTTAGAAAAAAATTTTTTTTAACCGTTGAATTTGTTTTCACTTTTTATAAAAACCTTCAATAAAATGGCGTTCTATCATTTTAAAATAATTTTAGTATTAAAATCTATATTAGGTAATATATCATGACAATATCAAAACAATTTTATAAAAAATTTTAAGTGACAAAATCATTTCAAATCTGTTATTTTCACTCTTTTAAAATTTTGATAAATAAGATTATAAGTGTTTCCTTAATGGGTTTTTCTCTTTTTTTTTTTTTTTTTTTTTGTAATTTGAAGTAATAATTTCATTTACTTAATCCTTTTTTTGATGTGATTTAAATTTATCAAAGTATTTTTTATAAATTATATTAATTATTTAGTTATATATTATATTTCATCGGTTGTTTATTATAACGAACGGTTTTTTTTTTACCTTTTTTTTTTTTTTTTTTTATATTGAAAAAATGAAAAGTCATCGCGATGGAAATGAACACATATCCCTGTTTTTCAAGGTTAATGGACTTTGGATATCCCTGTCACGCAATTGAGCGTAGAGTGGGCCAAACTTAACAAAGCCGAAGACTTAATTTCAGTATTGTTTGTAATCTCTTACAACTTGGTTGTTGTTGTTTTTGTTGTTCAGCATCTAAAAAGTAAGTAAGTATTATTATTATTATTAATAACGTAATTCATGCAAAATTTTCAAGTTAGAGAACGTATTGGTTTTTAATTTAATTAACATTTTTGCCTTCTATGATAAAAATAAAATATTAATTTTTTTTTTTTTTTTTTTTATTAAAAAGATGCCTTGTAATTAAGTAGACATTGTTAAATATATAAAATAATAATGATAATTTTTTAAATATCCAAAAATTACAGTTTAAAACACGTATCGAAAAGTTTTGACGTCTTAAATTATTATTATTATTATTATTATTATTATTATTATAATAAATATATTTATTTAACGTTATCGCTTTAAAATAAACTTTTTGAAGTAATAATAATAATAATAATTTTAAGCTTAAATTTTTCATAAATTGAATTTTATACACTTATCATTATAATCAATTATTTATTTATTTATTTATTTATTATTTTAAAAAAAAAAAAAACAAATCTGTTTACTCTATGATTTCATAAATGTGTATCCCCTTAAAACGTTTTTTTTTTTTTGAATTTACACGTACATTTGTAGAAAGTAGAATAATTTTCCGGCTTTGGTGAAAATCCTAATAAATTTTTTATAAAAATTCAAATTGGTCTAAAGTTAACTTGTAGTGTAGTTAAAAGAAATCCAAATAGGGGGGAATTTGATTTTATTTGCCACGTCAAATCTTGTTAATATAATTATTATGCGATTCCGATCAAAAACCAGATTTTGAATGAATGAATGAAATATCTTCGGTAAAAAAAATTGATTTAATTATGGATTTATAAGTTTTGAAAATATTTCTAAAAAAAAAAAATTCCATAAAACATTAATTCATGAACTGGAAAAAAAAGATGTGTAACCACAACAAAAAAAAAAAAAATTACAATTTCGAATTGACGTTCCCCTTTGACGTACGTTTCTCAGAAAAAATTGATTCGGAAAAAAAAGAAAATGGCGTAAATAAATTCCTTTATTATATATTTACCAATATTTTAAAAGAATTAATTAATGTTTTTATTTTAAAAAAAAACCGATTTCATTACTTTTTTAAACAAAAAACATTATTGAGATCATCCTAAAGTAAAAAACTTGACTTTCAATTACAAAAAGTTTTTGATTTTTTTCTTCTCATTGTTGCCAACTTAAATAAAATGTTTTTTTTTTTTAAAAAAACCGTTACTTACTATTGACCCGAAACTTTTAACGTCTCTTTCTTTCTCTCTTTTGTTTTTTTCTCGAATTGATATATTGTAATCTTTTTTTTTTTTTTTTTTTTTTGCTTTAATTAGAGTAAACAAATCGTAAAAATAATAATAATAATAATTATTGTTGTTTGTTTGTTTGTTATTAATAGTTTTTTTTTTTTAACAATTTAAATCTTATCTGAATATATATATGGATAAAACCCAGGGTAATTTTTATTGATTATATTTCTAAAAAAAAAAATTTGTTTTCTACGAATTTAAATGGCGAAATGTTTTCTCCGAATCCGCTATTTAAAGTTTCCATATAATTATCATGCAACCGTTTACAACAAACAACAACCAATAAATTTATAACGAAAGAAAAACGTCTCTTTCGTGTTTTTTTTTTTTTTTTTCTATGCGTCCGCCATTAAAAAATTATTCGTTGTATTTTATTATACATTTCACATTTGTTAGATTTTCTGTGTTTGATTTTTTTTTTTTTTTTAATTTTTTGCATCTCGTCTATTTTTTTCAACCGCAAAAAATTTAAAATTAAAAAAAAAAAATTCAATTCCTAAAAATTTACTCGGTGATTGCGTAAGAAATTGTCTTAAGTTTAAAACCAATATTGAATTTCTGATAACAAACAAGTCGTCTGCGGTTAAATAGAGAGAGAGAGAGAGAGAGAGAGAGAGAGAAAAAGGCGTTTTTCTTCGTATCATTATGCAAACAAACAAACAAACAAACAAACGAACGAACGAACGACAACATCATCCATTAATTTTAAAAAAATATTTTAAACCTTCTACAATTAAAAAAAAAAAATTTTTTTTATACAATTTTTTTTGGATTATGGATCGATTCCTCAATTATTATTATCAATCGTTCAATTAAAATTATTATTAATATTATTATTATTAATAAACATTTAATTACGTTAAAAAGTGCGTATTAATTATCGCAAACGCCCATTCATCAACTAAATTGATTATTACTTTTAAAATAATTATTTTCATCATGTTTGATTTTAATAA
>NW_002987276.1:381220-383244 GCF_000006295.1 Pediculus humanus corporis | reverse complement strand
TCTCTCCCCCTCTCTTTCTCTCCTTTAAAAAACTCACCCTTTAATTCCTTTTCCTTTGTATATTAAATTTCATTATCATTATTTTCCTTTGGTGGTGTTAACCGAACGTATTTAATTATCAATAATTAATTTCTTTTTTTTCTAATGACAAATTTTTCCATTTTCCAATCATTTTTCTCATTCTCATTATTATTATTATTATACGACAAGTAATCCAACGCCTGAAACGAAAAAAATAAATTAAAACTTGTTTTTTTTTAAGGCGTGACTGAATAAAAAAAAAAGAAAAAAATTTGTTGTTGTTGTTGTTTGTTAGTAAAATTTATAATTTAAAAAAAAAAAAAAAATGATGCGAAACGGAAATAATCCTTTGATAATTTTTTAAATTCATTATCATAAATTTTTTTTGTTTGTGTTTGTGTTTTTTTTTTTTTTTAGATAAAGTAAATTTTTAAAAGTTAAAAATTATTGTTCGGTTGCCATTTTCCTCTGTTTTCTTTTTTTCCGAATAAAAAAAAAAAAAAAGGCAAAACATCATTTATATAATATTTAATTAGTTTTATGGAAACCTTAAAAATGATTCACGAGGTCGTTTAGTCATGAAGGGAAAATTTTTTTTTTTCCAAATTCTTCCTTACCTGTTATTTCTTATTATCCTGTTTGTTTTAACAAATCAATTATTCATTTTTTTTTTTTTTACTAAGTTTCATTATGTAACTTAAAAAATAATTTTTTTTCCTTTCTTTCTTATTTTCATTTGGCTTTTCATTCATTTATTTTGATCCACACTAAAAAGAAAAGAAAAATTTCGCATTATTAAAAAGTGTAAAAAAACAACAATGAAAAGAAAATGGTTTCAAGTTTGAAAAACATTACAAAAAAAAAAAAATATAATTACATCACTTTTCCTTTTTTTTTTTGGTCGTTGTGAAAAATGAACGGAAAAACTTAAACGTTGTTTGTTTGTATTCTACCTTTTGGTAATTTTTTTTTTTTTTCACACACCGTAAACGTTTTCATTGATGTCCAGTAGAGAGAGAGAGAGAGAGAGAGATTAAATTTAAAAAAGACAAAATACCGAAGCTTTTTTGTTCCCCTTCTCCCTTTTCCTCTTTTTTTCGTTTTTCTGTGTCCTGAAATAAAACAAACGTTAAATGTTATTTTAAAAAAAAAAAAAAAAAACATAATTGAAAGACTTAAAAACCATTTTCTTACCTTTGTTCAAAAGTACCATTTTGTTTTTCCCCTCCCCCCTCGAAATGAAAATTATTCAACAACAACAACAACAAAAAACATGTTTTTTTTCTCAGTTTCAAGGCCTTATACCACGTACGAATGCGTCATGATTTCTATTTTCCACTTTATAATTTTTTTTATAATTTAACGATTTTTCCATGTGATGGCGGATCAAATTGTTGTCTTGTCTGTCGTCATAAAGTAGTTCGACATAAAAAAAATAAATAATAATTTTTCAACGTGAAAAAAAAAAAAAAAATTCGATAGAAAATAAATAAAAATCCGATTCTTTGGTGGTATCTGACTAATACTTAATTACCAATGAAGGTCACTTTGTGGATAAATATCTGAAACACGTCATTTTTTTTTTTTTTTTTTAATAGTAAAAATATTAAAATAAAATTATTAATTTTTTTTTTTTTTTTTTTTATAGAATGGCGCCTAAATACAAGCTTACATATTTTAACTTCACTGGTTTAGGAGAGCCTATTCGTTACATGTTGGCTTACGGTAATCAAGATTTCGAAGACAACCGGATCGAAATGGCCGATTGGCCAAAATTGAAACCAAGTAAATAAATAAAAAAAAATCAAATAACGCTTTTTTTTTTCTTCTCTGTCTTCCTTCTTTTCCTTCCTTCCTTTTTTTTGTTACGTTTGACCGAATCCCGAATTAAATTTTTTATTATTATTATCGATTTACAGCAACACCTTTCGGTCAAGTTCCGGTTTTGGAAATTGATGGAAAACCCGTCAATCAATCAGCTGCCATTTGCCGATATTTAGCTA
>NW_002987276.1:372285-380921 GCF_000006295.1 Pediculus humanus corporis | reverse complement strand
GGTTTGGTTGGTAAAACTGAATGGGATGCTTTGGAAGCCGATGTTGTCGTGGATACATTCACCGATTTCAGACTAAGTAAAAAAAAAAAGAGAAAAATTTTAATGAAGATGAATGAAGATGTGTTATGATTATAATTAATAATAATAATAATAATAATTTTATTATAGACTATTCGGCCTACTTCAGAGAACCAACCGAAGAGGGTAAAGCTAAAAAATTAGAAGACGTAAGAAACGTTCACAATCCAAATTTTCTTTCGAAATTCGAAGAAAGAGTCAAAAATAACGGCGGTCATTTCGTTAACGGCCAAGTAATTATATATTATTATTATTATTATTATTTTATAAATGGATTCGCGTTATTTTTTATTAATTATATTAATTATATAAAATGATTTACCTTACAGCTTACTTGGGCAGATCTTTATTTCTCGGCTGTCGTTGACCTCATGGTAAACGTATTGAAAGAACCAATTTTGGACAAATATCCAAACTTGAAAGCTCTCAAAGAGAAAGTTGATTCTCTTCCCAGCATCAAAGCTTATCGTGAAAAGAGACCAAAAACACTTTTTTAATCAAAAAAAAAAAAAGTACTTTTATACAACTCTCAATGAAATTTTTAATACATTTATAATGTAATGATTAATTGCCTTATTATTTTTCACAAATAAAATGTGGACTTAATTTTTTTTTTTTTTTAAATACAATAAATGTTTTGATATTGATTCATCACACTATCAATTTTCATTTTTATTTATTCCCGATCCCTAAAACAAAAAAAAAAAAAAAATAATATTAATAATAAAAGAATGAGTTGGTTTCGTTTAATGTTTAAATACTATTTTCTCACCCTGATAACAAAAAAAAAATTATGTACAAGAGGTTTATATCGAACCAAATGGTAATTTTTAAATTCGTGAAAGGTCAAAGGTTTCTTCCTATTCTTAAGTGCTAATCAATTTCAACCTCCTGAAACACATATAAAAATAAAATCAAATAAAAAAAAGGAACGCAAAGAAATAAAATAACTTGTACAATTCTTTCTATAACATGGAAAAAAAAATTTTTTTTTTTCAAATTTAATCATACTAACGGTTTTACATAATATTTACTATAATACAAATTTTTTTCAAGTCCAAAAAAAAAAAAAGAAGTTTTTCACCAAAAAAAAAAATGAAAATTTTGACGTGGGGGGCCAGACGTATTTACATCATGAATCCTAATTTAGAATCCTCATACGTAAACAAATAAATTAAAGATTTTAAATTTTGCACGGGAAAAGAAATAAAAAAAAATTTTTATTTTTTTTGTTTAATTATCCTCACATGAATATCGTGTTGGGAGAAAAAAAACTATAATTAAAAACGTGTTCTACTGTAAAATTTTTTACCTGTTTTATATGGGAAAAAAAATTTTTTCTTTTTTCTCTCTTTTGAAAAAATAATAAAATTATTATTATTAAATGTTTAATTATGTTAAACTCTTTTGAATGTTTATTTAAACACGTTTTGAAAATTATTTAATGTTATCATTCATAATAAAATATCCAAATTAAATTTGTGAGAATAACATCCAAAAGTTCTCCACATTTATAATTGCAAAAAAAAAATTTTCCATTCCAATTTCTAGAAAAAAAAAAAAAAAAAAATTTTTATATGAGTTATATAGATTATTAATAAAATAAAATTTATATGTATTAAATTAACAAGAATTAAAAATTATTAAGTTAATATAAATAATAATACTACTTCAATTATGTATAATTAATAACTTAATTATGTATAATGATAATTTTTAATTCTTATTAAAAAAAAAAAAAAAAAAACTTTAAACTTCTTTCCTTTTTAAGGATAAAATTTTTTACATAAAATTTACTCGTTTTTTTGCTTTCTTTCCAAGATATTCTTTGAAAAATTTCTTACTTTTAAAACCGATGATGATATTATTTAAGTGTAAAAATCCTGTATAAAATTAAAATGTCCCTAATGTAAAATAAAACGATGATAAATTTTTTTTAAAAAAAAAAAAACTGTAAAAAAAAATAAAAAATTACAGTAAGCAATATCAAAGGAAAAAAAATAATGAGAAAATAGAGGTAGAGTGGAAAAAAAAGAGAAAAAAAAAAAAATTTTCCTCTTTTTTTTTTTTTTTTTCATTTTCAAAAAAAAACCTTACGTCATAACCGTGGAAATTTTTATAAGACGACGAAAACCTTTTTGAAAACGACCACACATATAATATCTATTAAGGATAAAGAAAAAGAGCGCATGAGCTTTTACACAAACAAGAAAAAATTAGCAATCCGGCAGTTGAAAACGAAATTTTATCCAATATCAATCTAATATTATAAAAAAATTTTTTATATAAAATAAATAAATAAATAAAATAGAAAAAGGTTCGGTAAAAACGTTACGAAAAATTTTAAAAAAATTAAAGTGGAAAAATTTTCAATATCATAAGGTGAGATAATTAATATCATTTTAAATAATTGATAATATTATTTGCATTATGTAATTACCTTTTTTTTTTTTTTTCTATTTATTTTCTTTTTCCCTGTGATAAATTTTGAATGTTTTCATTTGAAAATAAAATAGATAACAAATTTAAATTATGCATCAAATAATAATACTACACATTCTTTTAAAATTTTTTTTTTCTCTTCAAAATAATTTTCAACATCATATCAATATGAATGGATGACATTCAAAAACCTTTTTCTTCCTAGAAAGAAAAAACAAAAATTAAAATGTTAATCCCTTTATTTAATAATATTAATTTCACACAAAGAAGAAAATCTATCAAATTTTAAAATTAATAATGTTTTTTTTTTATATTTACATAAAATGAAAGGTGTTATAATCATCATTATTATATGATGGTGATAAATCATTTGATGTATTTCAAATATTTTTGATCACACAGGAAATTTAAATCAAGACATGATATATATTTAGGTGATAAAAGTTTTTTCCTTGGTAATGAAACACACACATTTAATTTAAACCTGTTTTAAAATTATTATTATTATTATTTCCTTGAGCAATAAAAAGAAATTACACCACAGAGCTTTTAATGTGACAAAATAAAAATTTTAATAAAAACTTCTTTTTTCTCTCTCTCTCTCTCTCTTTTGCATTTGTCTATATAGAAATCTTCTTTTGGTTTTCTCTCTAAAAAAAAATATATATATATACGTATTAATAATTGAGAATTATAAAAAACTTGCATGTGTATAAAAATAAATAAATAAAGGTATATCATTTGTACATAGACTTTGGATTTACGATTACATAATAAAAATTACGTAATCATAAATATATGATGATATAATTTTTCAATTAAGAATCCATGTAAATCCATATAAAATTACATTTAACCGTGGAAATAATAATAATAATAATGATACTTACGTCAAATTAATGCATAAAATCAAAAGCGTTTTAAAAATATATATCATCAACGATCATTCCATCAATCACTGACTGTTTTCATTCGTTCGGTCACTTCTTTTTATAATTTCTATTTAAAAAAAACCAATAACTTTATGTAGAAAATTGAAAAAGAAAATATCAACGGGGGTACGCGGATAAAATTTTACACTCAACGAATAATTTGAGTTTTTTTCTTTACAAAATGCCTTAGTTATTATAATTATTTTTAAATAAACATTCGTCTATGATAAATATTTACTCAAGTTTAGAAATAAATAAATAATTATAATAAAAAACGTTCAATTTTATTTACCTTCAAATGAATATTCTTCTCGCCATTTCCGCCATTTTGCATTCCAAAAATTTTGAATTAGTAAAAAAACGGTTATTTTTAAAACGTGGAATTAACCGATGAAATCGTTTCTTCCCCGAAAATTCGAAAGGTAACATAAATCAAAGAGATAATTTTATCTTTTATTTTATTTTTTTTTTTGGTGAGTTAGCGGCGACCGATTTAAAAACAAAGTATTTAGTTTTTTGTTTTATTTGATTTTTTTTTGCTTACAGTGAAAATTTTTAATCTCATTGAATAAAAATTTTTGTTTGACGTTTTCGTTTGTGTTTGTTGGTTTGTATTTTTTTAAAAATAATATTTATTTATTTCGTCGTCAAAATTTTTTTTAAACTAAGCTTTACAAAAAAATTTTTTTTTTTTTACTCATTCAAATAATTAAATTTTCATCGACGTAAAAATCCGGTTTTTTAAGCTTCAAAAAAACGAAAAAAAACCCTCAAATTAATCTTCATCATCATCATCATCATCATCATCATTATTGCTGTTACTTTTTTTTTTTTTTTGTGTGACTTGATATCACATTACATTATGAATTGAGATATTTTTAATCTCAACTTTTTTTTTTTTTATCCAGTTTTTATTTTCATTGTGCTTAGTTGTACTTTTTAAATATAAAAATTTCATACAAATTACCTTTTTTAAAACAATTGTTGTTGATTGTTGTTTAATCTGTAAAACCTTTCAAATAATTTTTCTAATTGAAATCATTTAATAATTCAACTTGTAATTTTAAATTTTTACATTTTTTTTTTTTAATATTCTATTATTAATTGATATTATTTTTGTTAACCCAAGATAAATCAATACAATAACAACAACAACAACACAAAATGTTTTTTTTTCCCTCCCTATTTTTTTATTTTAAAAAAGATTTTGAAGAAAAACAAAAAATTTATTAAAAAAAAAAAAAAAAAAAGCACGAACAAATGTTTTATTCAATTTTTTTTTTTCTTCTTATTTTTATTCAACTCTTGCGTTTTTAAATAATAAAATGAAAAAATATCATAAGAAAAATATACAGCAAAAAACAAAAACATATTTTTTTTTTTTCAAAATCTGTTTCTTGTGATTTCCTCCCCCTCACCCTCACCCCCACCCCCACCCCCTAACTTTGTTAACATTAACATTAATTTAATGATGTTATTTTTTTTTTTTGTTTATTTATATTAATAAATATATAAATAATAAGTTGGGTGTTGTAATAAACAAAAAACAAGTTTAAAAAAATTTTTATGAATTTATTAATTCTTCATACTTGACCTTTTATCAATTCTTCTTTGGTTATTATTATTATTATTATTATTATTATTATTATTATTATTATTATTATTATTATTATTATTTTTCAATATGAAAAATAATTTTTCCATTTTATTCCTACATAATCTTTATTTATTTATTTTTTTTTTAAATTTATAAATTTAATACAACAAAAAAGTATAAATTCATTCAAATTGTTTATTTTATTATTATTATTATTATATCTACTCAATAAATACAATTTATAATAATTATGTATTGTTATCAAAACATAAAAAAATTTTTAAATATTATTATTATTATTTTTTCAGACTTTTATTTATTATTATAAAAAAAAAAAATAGTAATTAATTTGTTTTTATTTTTTTTCTCTCAAAATTTAATTGTGCTTTGCCTATAATTATTATTTTATGTGAAAACAATATATATCATTATCACAATCATAATAATAATAATAATAATAATAGTAATAATAATAATAACTCTTTCCTTGAAAAAATTACAATAAAAACAAAAAAATATGATTGTGAGAGAATGAAAAATAGAGATAAAGACAAAGAGAAAAAGAGTGGGAGAGAGAGGAGGAGGAGGAGGATGGGGAGGAGAAAAGAGGAGGGGATAATAATAAAATTAAAATTAATATCATATTTTATTTACTTTGATATTAATAATAATAAGAATAATAAAAATAATTAGGCATCTGATTAATTTTTTATAATTTATCACTGTAATAATAATTATTATTATTTTAATTTTTTTCGTTCAAGGTGACGTTTAAAAATATTATTTAAAAATAATAATAATAATAATAATAATAATAATAATAATAATAATAATAATAATAATAATAATAATAATAATAATAATAATAATAATAATAATAATAATTAATAATTAATAATAATAATAAAAACCACAGAGAATCAATAATAACAATAAAAAAGAATTTTTTTTTTTTTCATTTTCCTGTGTTATTTTCAATAAGTGGAATTTTTAGTAATTAAAAAAAAAAAAATTTATTTAAAAAAAAGGGGAAAATTATTATTATTATTATCATTATTATTATTATTATTATTATTATTATTATTATTATTATTATTATTACAATCAATCATTTTTATAAATGTGTGAGAATATGTTTAATGATATATAAAAGGTAATTTAAAATTTTTATAAATAAATTGTTAATGTAAAATTTGAGTTTTTTTAAAAAAGTTGAGAAACAAGGTTTTTGTCAAAGTTGTCGTAACATAAAAAGGAAAAAATTATTATTATTATTATTGTTTTTTTTTCCAGGACAATGAATCCAGAATATAAACTTATTTATTTCAATGCAAGAGGTAGAGCTGAACATATCAGATTTATATTTGCATATGCAGGAGTAGATTATGTGGATGAAAGAATATCACAAGGAGATTGGCCAGAATATAAAAAAAGTATGGTTTTTTATAATTTTCCTATTTCTTTTTAAATTTAAAATAATGAAAAAAAAATTGTTTTTTTAGAAATGCCATTTGGAACGGTTCCCGTCCTTGAAGTGAATGGAAAAACAATTGCTCAAAGCAATGCCATAGCAAGATATTTGGCTAAAAAATATAATTTAGCCGGTAAAAACGATTGGGAATCATTGGAATGTGATGTTTTGATAGATTCATTGTCCGATATAAAACAAGTTTTAATGCAATATAGAAACGAATGCGATCCGTTGAAAAAAGAAGAGAAAAAAATTATTTTGATGAAAGAAACAATACCATTTTACATGAATAAATTTGAAGATATTATAAGTAAAAATAATGGATTTTCCGTTGGTGAATCGGTAAGACTCTTTCCCCATCCCCATCTTCCTCATCTTCATCTACCACAAACCACTCTTCATCATTTTACATTTATTTATTTCAGGTGACTTGGGCCGATTTTGTATTTGCGTCTTCCCTTGAAAATTTCGAATGTATTTTTGGTAAAAATGCATTGGATCGTTATCCGGCACTTAAAGCATTAAAAGAAAAAATTTTTAATATACCTAAAATAAAAGAATGGGTACAAAAAAGACCGCAAACGGACTTTTAATTTTTCCATCACCATCACCACCACCGCCATCATCATCATCATCATCATTATTATTATTTACGTTTCAAAATCGAAAATACACACATATATATATTTTATAACGAAAAAATAATAATAAGCTTTCAAAAGATATCGAGTGGTGGAATTATTATTATTATTATTATCAATTATTTTTAAGTTATTAAATTATTTAGTGAAATAATAATAATAATAATACTTTTATTATTTGTAGTACTGCTACTACTACCACCACCACCACCACCACCGATTGCGTCGAGAGTATTTAATTATATGGAATCGATGTTAAAATTATATTAAAATAAATTAATGTATATGAGGATTAATTAAAGTTTATGTAAAAAAGAAGTTGTCGTGTGCGCGTTGCTTTGCAGTAGTTAAAAGCAGAAATTCCCCCCCCCGCCCCCCTCGCTGGATAAAAAAATATACAAAATAGTGTTATTATTATTGTTAGGCTTGTTAAAATCCAATTAAAATTATTATTATTATTTTTTTTGCTTTAAATAAATTATTATTAATTAATAACACATACACACATGTTAAATAATAATAAATAAATAATAAATTATTAATTATTATTATTATTATTATGGAAAAAAAATAAATGGTGAATTTGTTGAAGAAAATAAAAAAAAAAATTGTTGTTGTGGCTGTTGTAATACGAATATAAATAATTATTAATTAATTAATAAAAACGTTTTGAAATTAATAATAAATATCAATAAATATATGGAAATCACTTATTTTTATTTATTTTATCTATTATTATTATTATTATTAATAATTGTTATTAATTGTTGGCTATTCCAAAAAAATATATTTATTAAAAAAAAAAATAGATTAATGATAATACTTTTTTTTTCTTTATTATCATCATCATTATCATCACAATCATATTTCCCAAATAAAAAATTTTCCTTTTCCCCCCAATAATAATAATAATAATATTAATTTTAGAAATGAAAATTATTAAGAAAAAAAAATTTATACAAAATTATATATATATATTTTTTGTTTTTTCCAAAAGAGATTTTTATTATCAATATATTTATTTCATTAACAACCATCCATCCAAATAAATCACAACAAACGAACAAACAAACAAACAAACAAACACTTTCCCTCAAAAAAATGTCATTTTAATTAATAATAATAATTATTAAAAAAAAAAAAATATATATATATATATATATATTTATAATATAAATGCATTTCATTTATTTATTTAATTATTTATTTGGAAGATTTAATCCATTTAAATATTATTATTATTATCATTATATTATAAATAATAATAATAATTAATAAAATAAAAAAATTTACGTAAATGATTTTTTAACTGTAGAATGAATGAACGAATGACATTAATTCGTTCTCGCGATTTTCTTTTTTTTTTTTAAATAAAAAAAAAACGTTTCAAATTGATTCGTTATTATTATTATTATTATGATTATTTAAATAAAACTTTGATTTAAACATAAATGCACACACCCTAAAAAAAAAAA
>NW_002987276.1:368843-371746 GCF_000006295.1 Pediculus humanus corporis | reverse complement strand
TTTTTTTTTTTTTTTTGGGTTTTCTTTTTAAAATAAAATTGGCAACGTAATTAAGTAAATAATAATAATAATAATACAGAGATGATGGTCGTACAAATATTTTTTTTTTTTTTTTTTTTTTACTTTGATATGAAAAGAAATTTATCACCAAATATTTTTATGTACATAATTCCTATATATATATACACGCGATTATTATGGATAAGTAAAAAAATTGCACTTGATTTATGTCTCTGTGCACAGTCGTTTTTTTTTTCTTTTTTTTTTTATCTTAAACGAAAAGTTAATTCGCTTTTCTTTTTTCCTTTTTCCAAAACCTTTTTTTTTTTTTAATCGATTTTAACGGTTGAATAAATTTTTCTCACAAATGCTGAACTTCCTATGTAGCCAACAGTTCCACACATTAAACCCAGTGCCAAACTAAACAATGCCATATATCCAAAATAAAAGGCTGTTTGAAATAATCCGTACATTCTAAAAAACAAAAAATCAATTGATATAATTAAAACTATTCTTTTTTTCTTTTCCAAAACGTTTTTTTTGTTTTTTTTTTTACAACTCACTTTGTTTTAAATAAGAAATAATAAAATGAATATATGTATACGTAAGCACTAGTCGAAGACGCTGCAAGAAAAGATGTCCATTGCCATCTGTAATCCTCAGCGTTCAGTAGGAAGTAAGTGCACACTATCGTAACACAACCAGTGACTATCATAAGAATTCCGAAAACTAATAACATGAATCCATACACGTAGTAAATTTTGTACGCCCAAAAAGAAGTAAAAATAAAGTACCTAAAAATAAAATTAATTAATTAATAAATATTACTTGAAACGAGTGAATATTTACGAGTTATCGTAATGTTCGTTTATTAAATTTACATTTCGATAAATATGGATCCAAAGGGTAAAATGCCTCCCAAAATAATTATGATGGCGGGTTCCATAAACCATTTCTTTTCGGGAATGGGACGTGGAACGGCATTTACCCTGCAAGGGAAATCAGGTTGACCGGCAAGGTTTCTTCCCAATACTGTTCCAACAAGTGTTAGAGGAAGTATTACGAAAATACAGATGCAAGTTACAGCAACCTGAAATGTTTAAAACAAAAAAATAAATATTATGCGTGCACTTTTAAAAAAAATAAATAAATTTGTGAATTACAAAAAAAGAGTACTTACCATGCTACCGAATGGAATGGCTCTCGAAGCATGATAATAAATAGCTATGAAGTTTATAAAAAATGCAGTTCCGCAAACAAGAGCTGGTAAAAAGAAAGCGGAAAGAACCATTTGTTTAATCCATCTCTTGCCACCGCTTTTAGCATATAAAGAACCACCGAAATAACCATTGACGGGTGATGTGGCTGCATACACGAATATTGATGTCGATAGAAGGGAACCCCTTTCCGTGTACAATTCTCCTAAAATTGCGAATACGATGACGCAAAATGTGACCACGGTGACTTGATAACCCGCTCCCACAAGCGAGGAAAAGAAAAGCGAATGAGAGGGAGGGCGAAAAACATCACCGTGTACTTGTTTCCATCCATATTCATCCCCTAAATCCCGTTCCTATAAACATTTGAAAATTTTGTAATCAATTTCCTATATATAAATTTTCATGACTCGATAACACTCAAAGTAGCAATAAGTATTTTATTATTTTTTTTACCATGTCATCTAATTCATCATCTTTAGAATATCTTGCATAATCTTTTCTCAAGTTCTAAGAAGTATCATTGATACTAAGCCCACAAGAAATATTACCATCATGAAGCTATGAATATGCTAAACCAATGAATCTGTAAGTAAGTAAAAATTTATTATTCCTTGATAAAGTATAAATAAAATTGACGTAATTGTTAAAAAGCCTAAAAAATTGAACAATGACCATTGTTACAAGGTTGTTAAAAAAAAAAATAAAGTTTTTTTCCTATACTATTTACCTATTTTTTTATTATTTTTATTTTTAATTAATATATCGAGAAATAAAAGAAATATTTTACTTACTCTATGTTGAAAGAAATTAGGGTCCAAGTATTTATCAAATCTATCTTCGAATTTAATAGTAGATGGTTTCCAATTAACTTCATAAGTAAATCCTATAATGGCACCATCGACAATTTTTTTTTTACTCTCACTAGTTAAATTAACATCAACAATCCTATTTCCATTGTAACCAATATCAAATTTTTTATGCGTCCAAAGATAGTAGTCTGGAGTTTCTTTGTATTCATCAGTTTCTTCTTCTCCGACAATTCCTAAAAATTTTAAAAGATCCATTTAAATAATTATTTTTTCAAGTAATTATGGTTAAATTTCAGATGAAAAACACAAAGCATATTTACCCCATATTGGCAAATCATCAATGTACATTTGGTACCAATAATGATTCTTAACAGCATAAATAAATGTTTTAACCGATTTTTCATTTAAATGTATTCTACAAAATAATGAGGGAATGACATTTTGTTTAAACTCAATATCTAGACCAGAAAACTCTAATTCAACTCCCTAAAAATGATAATAATAATGTCATTTAATAAAGAAAATTAAATGTTGCATAAATGCAAAATAGTTATAAATACCTGAAGTGCTTCACTAAGAGTTTCGTGATAGTGTGATATTGTTGGCTTATCACCAGTACAAAAAGGAAGAGAAAAATAAGCATAAGTTTCTTGTCTATTGTGGTAAGGGCCCACAGTATTCATCCAAAGAACTACTTCTTCATTGTCACGGTACTGAAATCATAATAATGCGATGTAAATATTATAACAAAAAAAATTGGAATTGATAAATGTAAATTTTATGAAAGCTGTAATAATACAAAACAAACCGTAAAGATGGTTTGAAAGTAAAAAGATACAAAACATATAAATACTCACTATATGATTATGCTCAT
>NW_002987276.1:363793-368823 GCF_000006295.1 Pediculus humanus corporis | reverse complement strand
CCGGTAAGGCCGAAGAAGACTAGAAAAAGCCAAACCGAAACCATTTTCAATTTATATTAAATCTAAAAATCTTCACCCTAAAATGTGTGGTTTAAATATTTTTATTTGCCAACGAAAGGCTGGGTCACTGCCAAACATAAATACACATAATAGATAAAATTAGCTAATTTGAACAAATATAAATTATTAAATAATAGGAGAATATACTACAATTATAAACCTTCAATCTTACATTGACTTATATTCTTAAGACTAGTTTCTGACAACATTAATGTACCTCAGCGCCATTTTTAACACGCGTAATTATATGTTTCGCAGTTGACCGGTAGATTGCATTTAATAATCACTTTTGTCTCACTGACAACATAACAAAAATAAAATGGTGGTGTTGTTTTTTACATAAAAAATAAATTAAAATTTTTTTGATTTTACAAAAAAGAAAAAATATTTTTTGAAAATCAAATTATTCTATAAAATTTAGTTTTTTTTTTGCTTTAAATAAATAAATTTTTACATATTGTTACATACATTCAAACTTGTGAGGTGATCAGAAACTTACTAATATTTAAAATAAATAAAAAAAAATTAAGTAAATAATTTTTAAAACTTTTTAAATGTGTATTTATTTGCGTTTAAAAATTGTTTTAAAAATGTGTGATAATAATAAAAAATATGTAATTTTGGGGGTAGCTTAACAATCTTTTGGGAAAAAAATTTTTTCTCAAGGGTTGGTAATTAAGACCGAGCCTAATATTTAGGCGGTTTTTTTTTACTATGTTTACTCTTTTAAAGCTGTCAAATTATACGTAAATAAAAAAGGTATAATAAAATTTTTTTATTTACTATGTTCACAGTTAAAAAAAAAAAATTAAATATTTCCGTATATAAATTTTAAGGTAAAATAATTTAATGTATAAACCATAATAATCTTATTTCAATGTAAACTCTCAATGTGAATGAATGAATGTGGTTTGCCATTAATTTTTATGTTTCAGTTATTACAAAAATTATGTCTGATAATCTCATTTTACTTCTTAATCAATTAAGTTATCAAATAGTTGCGGCATCTTATAATGGAGAAAAAAGGTTTAGTTCTACACGAGTGGATGATAATAATTTTAAAAAATGCGTTAAAAAATTAAGAAAATTAGGATGTGATGTTCTTCTTAATAAATCTAATACATTACCACCTCCGGATCCTTGTATAACTGATTACGGTGGTAATTGGAGCCCTGTGACGTTATTATCTGATTATGCAAAGTCACTGGAAACCAAGTTTTTAAAAAAATATTCTGATATTCTTAATAATAGTGTGAAATCTTTACAAGAGGGAGAATATGACTGTGTTAATGATTTACTAAAATTTTTACTTATTATTAGAGGACCTAGTCATGAAATTAAAAATGAGGTAATTGTCATTGCTAGTAATTATTACATTAATATTTTTTGCCTTTGTTAAATCATAAAATCTTTTATTTTTTTCTTTTATTAATAGGCTGATAAATTTACCAGTAACGATTCAAATTTTTCACTTTGTGATAGAGATTCATTTTATAGTCTATTAGATGAATGCATGCCATGTTTTACCAACAATGCATCTAGTAAATTTTCTCATCAGAAAAGTATAATATATGAAGAAAGTTGGACCAAGGCTTTCGGTGACAAATTTCAAAGTCTTGGAGAAAGTTCGAAAAAAAATTTTTTTTTACATTCAGGAAAAAAAAGTCTTGATTCCGTATTCAAAAACAATAATATTTCTCCTGCGCCTAGTCGAACAGCATTTGGTTTTACGGATATTTGTTCAGACAGAACAATCAAAAAGGACAAGAGAATTTTTGACAAGAAACATTTATATTTTACTGCTAATTCCTTATTGGACAGTTTTGTTGATAATCCAATTACTCATAAGTTACCTGGTATAAATATTTCTCGAAAAGAACAGCTTTCGCAAGACAATCAGTTAAAAAAAAAATTAGATATAAATAAAGAAAATGATCAAATTTCTGAAGACCTATCCCAAGTAAGTCTTTCAATAGACTCTGGAAGGAAAGTCGATGTAAGAAGAGACTCAAATTTTTTTCAAAGTTTCGATACTTTACGTGGGAAAAACGAAAAGAGTTCTGCGACATGTTATATCAGTGATGAAATTTCACTTCACCCCAATGATAAAAACATGAGCAAGGGTTCGCAGACATCATGCTCATCTTATTCGAAAGATATAATATTAGGACTTTGGGAACATGATAAAGCTTTAATAAAAGAATTCAGGCCGGAATTGGCTAGTTGTTTGCCTACCTTAAGAATGATTTCAATTTATAAATTCATTGAAGATGTAAAATATCTGTTAACAGGAATAAATAGTGAAACTTTTATTTATCAGTCAGATGAAAAAACATTTGTAATAAAATATGGAACGTGTTTGAGAGACGTCACACCGGAAAGCTTGTATCATTTTTCTAAAGAATTTGTTGAAATAGGAAATTGTTATAAATTATTAAATGATCGAGCTGTAAAAAATTGTATAAATGAATCAAAAACATGCAATACCATATTTCAGGTACACACATTTTGTAATATCTTTTTACAAAGAGTTTCAAATTATAAACCTTAAAACTTACTTTTCACTACTATACACTCTGTAACTTTGTAAAATTTTTTATAATTTAGGCATTTTGGAAAAGTATATATGACTACTTAGAACTTCATTATTCAATGATATTGGAAATTCCCATAAATGTTAATTTGATGTTGTTCAAGTCTATAACTTCAAATATATACGACATGATTATAACAATATCAAATATCTGTCAGGTTTTCGATGCTAAAACTTTACCGGAGGATGGAAAATTAATTACTTATTTGTTACAAATGTTGGAAAAAATAAATAAGAAAAATGTTAAAAATGTTGTCGTTGGTATACTTCAAAATTGTTGTTCGGTTTATCTTAGGTTTATAAAATATTACAACTACCTTCGTACCAGACAAAAAAAAAAAAAAAATTCTTTTATTCAATTCAAAAAAATCTTTTGTTTTTTTTTATTTAGATGTATTCTTCAACCTTGGATGTTTGCGGGTACTTTAAAACATGAAAATTGTGATTTTTTCATTGATTATTTGAAACAGAAAACAAATATCAAAAGTCGAACTTACTACAAATCCTTTCAAATAATTAAACAAAAAGTTCCAACGTTTTTAAATGGATTAGAAAAAAGTATATTAAACTGTGGGAAAAGTATTCATTTTTTAAAATTATTTAATTCGAAGGTAAATTCAATGAATATAACAAATTATGATGTAAAATTTTGTTTTAAAACAATTTTTTCCTTTTTGTAAATTTAGGATAAATTTTGTCAGCTTTTGGAAAAATCAGATTTTCCCATTTTGCAACTGTGCCTATCGGAAAACGAATTTGAAAAACTCGATGAAAAATTTAAAGAATACAAAGAAAAAGTGTTGAAAGAATGCGGAGAATTTACATCGTTGAAAAATCTAATGGAAAACGATAAGGAAAAAGAAAAGTGTTACGTCGAGTACGTGAAAGAGTGTAAAATGAAAGCGGAAAACGAAAGAAAAGAGAAAAAAATGAAACAATTGGAAAATTTCAAAAATAAAAAAGATATTCAAAATAAATTACTCAACGAAGAAATAAGTAAAATGAGAGCGGAAAAGGTTAGGAAAAAATTAGAAGAAGAAAATGCTATTAGAGAAATAGAAGAAAAGATAAAGAGAGCCGAGGAAAAGGAAGCGGACGCGATTAGGGAAGAAAAGAAAAAAATTATCAAATATTATAATAAAATGATGCGGGCTTTGGATTTCCAAATGGACATTGTCGAAACGAGAAAACAAAATCTAATGAAAATGAGTCGAAATTATTGTACGAACAAAAGTGTAACGGATTTGATAAACAACGATCAGAACGACAACAACAACACGGAAGTTATATTTGAAATGACGGAAAATGGCAACGATCAAATTTCACTCACGTCGGAAAATGTCGATTTAAATTCGAATCCGATTTTTTTCGATGCAATCAGTCAATGCGAAGACAATGATGGAAAACAATCTTGTGAAAAGGTTTTGACAGAACAAAACAATCACACGGTTTCGTTCGATGAAAATTCAAATGTCGAGGAATCGACGATTTTAAACAACAATTCCATTTCTCAAAACGCAGGAGCATTGGAATCTCAGGAAACGGTTAAAAATAACAACAAAAATTTTGATTTTAAAGGAGCTTCAATATGGAAAACTGCTTCGAGAGAAGCGGCAAGAAACAAAATCAAATGTTTGACGTCGGAATATGGCGGCGCGTTTTTCTCCACGGAGTCAAATCATTTCAACATGAAATCTTTGTCGGATAATATGAACAACGTGAAAAAATTGAAAAATAACGATAAAATTCAAACGTGTTCGAGTAGTCGTCGTGAGAATGATGAATCGAATTTGATAAAACGGATTTCATCGGAAGAAGAAGTGGCACAAGAAAAAGAAAAAAATTGCATCAATTACAAAGTACAAACGGTCGAAGATAGTCCATTCAAAAGAAATAAATCTCAATTTTTTTCCGCCGTTGATATTTTACAAATGGCAGAAGTTGAAAACAAAAAAGATTTTTCAAATTCAGAGAGCGGTGAAAAAGAGAAAATAACGAGTAGTAATAATAATAATAATAATAACGAATCTCCTTCGAAAGATGAAAAATCCGGAGGAAGTGATCGGGCGAACAACAATGACGTCATTTCCGATTCGGTGGGTTTGAAAAAAAAATCAAATTTGATATTGAAAAATCCAATGTACAAGAAAGCTTTGGTCAAAGATTTGAAAATATCGTCGCAAAAATTATCTTTCAAAGATGTCTTCAACGACGTGGAGGAAAAGGAAACCGTGAAATTTCACTCCAACACGGACGTGAATAAATTCGAAAGGTATTTAAGGAAAAGCATAATGATTCCTCTCGCGATACAAGAAAAATTAGCCAACGATGCTCTCTTGAATCATTTATTGGTGGGCGAAAATCTTTTGTCGCATTT
>NW_002987276.1:354925-363552 GCF_000006295.1 Pediculus humanus corporis | reverse complement strand
AAAGGATTATTTGGGTTTTGAACGAAACGTCATTATATTTAAGCACGTCATTTAAAAGTCAAAAAATGAACGGTCTTTTCCTTGTCAAATCCTCACATTATCACAAGGTGAATTTTCACAATTTATAAAAGAAAATCTTTATTTTTCTTCCTCCTTCTCTTTTAAAAGAAATTTTCCATTTTTTTTTTTCTATTTAAAGATACAACTTTATCGTTACACGATGACTCAAATTATGGTTACCCTCGACGAACATATTTATTTCAACGGAATTCAACTTTCTTGGTTAAGTTTTTTAAAAGATTTAGAAACGGCGGAAAATATTGATCATTTATATCAAAAACATGTTAGTTTTATAAAAAACGTTGTCGCAAGGTAATAAATGATAATAATAATACTATCAAAATCTAATTAAAAACAGGTAGAATTTAATACATGATTTTTTTTTTCAGGTGTTTTTTATCAAAAGACAGCGAAGAATTATTAAAATGTTTAAATAACATAATCGAAATAGTATTGAAATTTCATTACACGACCGTATCCTCACCTTTCGTCATGTTAATCGATGGTAAATACGAACATTTAAAATTTAACGTTTTAAAAAAAAATTTCAAAGATTTTTACACGGTCATGAGAACGTTTCTCAAAATATTAAAAAATAAAGTAGCCGCAAAAGAAATTCCCAATTATCATTATGTTTTAATAGAAAAATTCAATTTGAAATTGGATTGAATTTAGCAATAATAATAATGATATTGATAATAAATCGAACGATCACGTGATCGGTAATCCATTTAAATTATCAAGAACGGAAGTTGTTACTTTTTCTATATAATCATCGTCGTTTTCGTCCTTACGTAGGCTCGGATTAATTTTAATCTCGTATTCCGGTCCGTAGAGTGTTAAAAACTGAAAATAATTTTTTATTTAACTGTATTTTAGAGTTTGTATATCCAAAAGTAATAATAATAATAATAATTAATCAATGAAATAAAATTTTTTGTTATAAACGAATAAGAAATTTGTAAAGTGATTAAATTTTTATTTTGTTGTTATTTAAAAAATTAAATAAAGATAATTACCGGATCGTCAGGTGGTATATCGTTTGATATTGGATAATTTAAAATCAAACTTGTTAAATATGTCCAAAATTTTGATGTATTTGCAATATTATATCCTCCTGCAGTGAAGAGAAAATATGTAACATATCAATAAATGTCACAGTATTAATTATGTACATATTGTTATATATAAATTTAGTTTTAAGTTTTTTGTAATAAAGACAAAAAAAAAAAAAAAAAAAAACTGACAAATATTTTTTTTTTACCTCCTCCTAATATCAATAATGGTAATTTAACATTAATAATAGATTTTAAACATTCTCCTATTCCGTAAGGTGTCACATTAAAACCTCCCAAAGGATCTTCTGGAAGTGTGTCGGCACCGCATTGTACAACAATGGAATCAGGTTTGTATTTTTCTATTATTTTATTAAATATAACATTAAAAATTTTAATGTATTTATCATCTTTTATTCCACTTTTTAAAGGTACATTAACTGTAAAAAATTTTCCTCTCCCTTCTCCAATATCATCTATTGATCCTGTCGATGGAAAGTAGCCAGGTTCATATTTGTGAATACTGAAAGTAAGAACTCTGGGTGAAAAAATAAATGCATTTTCTACACCATTCCCTGAAAATTGATATCATGAATAAAAAAGTTTTTAAAAAAAAAAAATGGATTATTGTTTAATGTATCAGCTAACCATGGTGAACATCTAAGTCGATGTATAATATTCTTTTGAAAAATTTTAGCAAATATTGAATTGCTATAACGATATCATTCACATAACAAAATCCTCCAGCTTCGTCTCTTTGAGCATGATGCCAACCGCCAAACCAATTAATTGAAATTGGCTGAATATTTGAGGAGATTGTTGTTTCAAAACAATATTTTGCATATACTTTTCTTCTTGTTTTATCAGATTCAATAAAATCATTTGTTTCATCATTATCTATGCAATATTCATCAATTTTAGGTTTTATTTCATTTGTCAAATTATTAGATTCGTTTGTTCCAGGTCCCATTTTTAAATAACTTTTCGGTTGGGTGTTAAGTGAACTGTGAGGCAAAGATTTTTTCTTTATTTGTAATGTTTCACTAATTAATTTTTTAGCAGCTGTCAAAGAACTACCTGCGATAAGTTTAACAAAATCAAGAATTCCTTCAAATAAAGGGCAATCGTAACCTAAATTAAAATCAGCAATTTCACTGCAGTTCATCATATCTTCCAAGTCTGAACTATTTTGAATTTTTTTTAAAATTTCAATGTATTCAAATGAATGAAATGATGATAAGTCTTCTAGGGTAGCTTCTTCACATTTGCAAACTTCGCATTGAGATAATAAATTATAAGAAGAAATTAATGACTGAGAAACTAATGCCTAAAATGAAATATAAGCAAACTATATATGCTATTATTCAGATAAAATATTTATATAATAATAAAAATTAATTAAAAAGGTTACCCTATTTTCTATATTGGGTATATTTTTTGATACATTAATTAGTTTTTCATCAAGTATGTAATAATATTTTTTTTTCTTTGACATTTTGTAAAAATGACTTTTAAAACAATTATTAAATTTCTTTAAATACGTAAACAAAAATTACACACAAGTGGCGGTAAAAAGGCGGTAAAAGGGACTTTGGCTTTAGAATTTAGTCTGCTGCCACTTTATCAAAATTGAATTTAAGAATTGTGTTAAGTTTACCATTGATGTATGCCAGGAGTAGTTCTAATTATTTAAAAAAATGTTTAACATTTATTCTAATATTTGGATCTTTAATAGTTCTTCTTATAATATTTTATCTTGAAAATAGTGTGAAAGTTAATAATGCACAAAGTGAAATACTATTATTCAATGAAGCATGGATACAAGAAGATGAGAAACTGTTAAATTTAACTAATTTTCGATATGTAATAAAAAACGACGTTTGTGGAGAACCTTTTCGAAAAAACACTTTAGCAATTTTAATTGTGACTTCTTATGCTGGAGATGTAGAAACACGAAGCGCAATTAGAAGATCATTCCCCGCTAAAACACTTTTAAAGTTTGGAGTACGTAGAGTTTTTTTATTAGCTCTTATTGATGAGAAAAAAAATTATAATCAAGTGTCACAAGCTGCTATCGAAGACGAAAATCGAAGATTCGGTGACATTATCCAAGGGAATTTTATCGAAGACTATAGAAATTTAACGTACAAACACATAATGGGTCTTCAGTGGGCTTCTAATCATTGCCAACAGGCCAAGTATATAATTAAAATGGATCATGACATAATTTTCGATTTCTACAGACTAAACTTTTTATTAAAAAATTACCCAGAGATAAGTATTTATTAGCAGGCTATGTTATGACTCACATGAAACCAATTAGAGAGTCAACAAATAAATGGTATGTTTCAATGAAAGAATATTCAAGATCAAATTACCCAAATTTCCTGTCAGGTTGGTTTTACATAACAAATCCAAAAGTCGCAAAATTGCTTTGTTCTCTTCGAATAAAATTAATTATTTTTGGATAGATGATTTATTTGTTACTGGTTTATTAGTGGAGAAAACAAATATAAGTCTCTTTAAGCTTAATAGATTTTACACTACCCATCATGAATATTTAAAATGTTGTATCGATAAACCGGGTTATGCTTGCGATTATTTAATTGGTCCTTTAGGAAATGATAATAAACTCTTTTTCAAGTTTCAAAAATATGCTGAAAATTGTTTTTATAAAAATTGCAAAAAGAGAAAAGAGGAAAATTCAGTTAAAAATACATGTATAGCTACATGGAAAGAAAATCCATTCGGCAAAGGTCATGCCCTTATTGATCCTGTAAAGTTAAGGTGATAAAAACAAATTTCATAAGGTCAATTTTATCAGACTAAAACTCGGTTGATTATTGCCAAATAATTTCAACCCAATTTATAATCTCAATTAAAAAAAAAAATAATTTTTTTTTTGGATACTAATTAGATTTGACTTTTACATATATATATAATTTTTTTGTCGTAATCGGTAGTTAATTTAATCCCGATAATTGTTTAATTTTTTATTATTTAGGGTAAACAAGTGCCAAAACATCTTTTTTTTTTTTTTATAATTTTTATTTAAATTTTTTATTTTACTTAAGAAAATATTAGAATTTATCATTCATTAATACTAGCGGTAGAATTTTTTCTGCAAATATTAACGAATGTGGATTAACATTCATTATTTATTATATTCCGACTTTTTTTGCTCATTTTTTTTTTTTATTTATTTATTAATTTGAGACATTTACTATTTAAAGTTTATAAAAATATATAGTTATATTAGTGAGAAAATAAAAAGAAATATTTAATTTTGTTATTTTTTTTTGAATATTTATTTATAAATTTTAATAATTTCATTTAATTATAAAAAAAGTTTAGTACTTTTACTTATTCTATACATTTTTTTCATAATATAAAGAGTAATAATCTATTTTGAAATTCTAATTTTTTTTTAATAATTAATTACTAAGCAGAAAATTTCATATCGATTTCTAGTCACAATAATAATCACCCACCCTTTTTTAAATAAAAGTCATTTGCTCTGCATAACAAAGAAAAAAAAAAAACGATTCACATGTTTTTCATACATTTTATTTCAATATGGAATAAGTATTGCTTTGTTAATCTTATTAAACTATCACAAAAAAAATAATATCTATAAAATTTTTGTTCATTTATTTTTTTGTAACATTTTATATAATATATATTTGTTTCATTTAAAACAGGGGGTTTTTTTTTGTTTTTGTCACTGATAATGTAATTTTAATTTTTTTTTAAATTTAGGTAGGATTTATGAAAATCTTTGACAATCCAGAAATTATCAATCACCAAACCATCTTTATCAACGGAAACTTGTTCAAAATATAAATGAGTTTTATTATAAGCTTTCATACGAGTGTATCCATAATCAGAGCTATGGAAAGCTGACCAATCTCCAAGTTTACTTTTAAAATGATCCACATATTCATTACAACCCTGTGAAAAAATTTGAAATAGATATCGAGTGCAATTTAATCATGTTAAAAACAAAACAAAAAGAAGCAGGAAAGTCTTACAGCTGATCCAGTTATAATATGTACAGGAGCTCCAGGATTATGGTAAGGATTTACACCAGTGCTGCCATTATAAATTTTGTAATTATATAAAGGCCAAGTCCTTTCATAACTATGCTCATGTCCCCATATTTCAACATCAACTCCATACCTATAAAATAAATCTTCTAATCCGAATGATATAAATGGAGGAAGTCCAACGCGAACTGAATCTGCTATAAAAGTGCAATCATCTTTATCATCATTTGAACAGTACATTGGCCTGTGACCTAAAGTTATAATCCAAGGTCTTACAGTTCTATTTTCAGGAGCAGAAGCTTCCTAATAATAAAACATAGTTTATACATTCTTCTTCTTATTTATTCCTCTCTCTCTCTCTCATTAATTATAATTATATAAATTTAATTTTATATTACTTTGAGATCCTTACGAAGCCAATTATACTGGGTTATTAAAGAGTTAACACCATAATTTAGAAAATAATAAAACTCTGTTGAAAAAACGACAAAATGTATTGGACCAATATTAAAACTATAAAATAAACCTTGAGTATCGCCAGGCATTGAAAATCTGTTTCTGTAGTGTGAAAAATTACTGAAAAAAAAATAATAAATTTTAAATAAGTAAAACTAAAACAATAATTAAAATTATATATAAATATAATTACTATTTCTCTTCATGATTTCCAACGGCAGTCATGTATGGTACATGAGCCGCTATTGGTTGTATTTGCCTCATGAATTCATTTCCGATTTCACCATTATCAGAGTCTAAATCATAAGCAAAATCGCCCACATGAAAAATGGCATTATACATTCCTGATTGAGCTTCTGTTTGTAGAAATGGAAGAGACTGTGCATTAACAGCTCCCATATCACCATAAATAGCAAATGAGGGTGACCAATCTGAACCTTTTGGAGATGTTCGAAAAAATAAAAGCTCTGACCAACCCAAATTACTTCCACAATGATATTCTAAAATAAAAAAATAAACAGTATTATAACGCAAAAGACATGGGAAAATATAAAAGAAAGATAAAAGTGTAAAATAAGGCAAACCATAAGTCGCGTTTTCAATTAAATTCGGTAAAAGAACTCTGTGAATATAAAACTTTCGTTTCAATTTTCCACCATCACGAAATAATGTTTGATTTCCTTCGGCTCTATCGATTAAACCATTTAATCCGTATTCAACAACCGAATGTTTCGTTTTTGAAGTAGTGACCCAAGTTACGACTATGTCACTCACGGTGTTTCCAAAAGCAATATGAATTTGAGTAGGTTGATAATCTTCAACAGAATATTTACTAGCAACGGTTAATGTATTAGTTAATACGACAACTAAGAGAAATGCACTTTTAAAACACCAAAAAAATGACATTTTGACAAAATTAAAAAAAAAAAAAAAAACAAAAATTAAGACAAGATGTGAGTTTTAAAAAAAAATACGAATTAAAATATGAAACTTGAAATAGAATACTTAAAATTATCTTATACGTAAAAACAATTATTTAATTATTCGCATAATTTTTGAATGTAAACTCTTTTTTAAAAAGCGAAAAGTCATTTTAAATTAGTCGTGGTTATAAAATTTGAAAAAAAAACGTGGATCTAGCTGTTGTCTGCAACCGTAATAATCAGCATGTCGGTGATATAAAAAAAAAAAATTATAATTAAAGTTAAATGAATTTAATTAATAAAATTGTGTAAGATATATTTTATTACATTTAAATATTAGCTAATGTAAGTTAAAATTTTAATTTAATAGTTTTGATAGCCATTATTATTCATTTTTTTTTTTTTTTTTTTACATAAAAAATGTTATAAATTGCTATTAACACATTAATATACCAAAAAAAAAAAAAAAAAAAATTTATTTTGCAGATGAATTCTCCTTTTAAGGAAGATAGAGAAAAGTGTTGGAATCATAGAGATAATTATTGGAGTTGTTTAGATAAAAATAATGAGGTAGCTGAAAAATGTTTAGAAATGAGAAAGGAATTTGAAAAGCATTGTTCTAAACAATGGGTAATGAAATACCTAAATAATTTTTATTGTAATTTTTTATGTTTAATAACTGTTTACATGTAAATAATAAATATTTTAGGTGCAGCATTTTGATAGGAGAAGAAAATATGAGTTATTTAAAGCCAATTCTAATAACAATGATTGGTCTTGGCCGGAAGAAAAAAAATAATTCAGTAACAGTGTCCGTAGAAATTATAATTAATATGAAGTATTAGAAAAATTTTGTGATTAAATAGTTTGTATAAATACAATGAACAGAATTTTGCATATATAATAATATAAAATATTTTAAACAAAACCTTTTAATTATTTTAATTTTAAAAGCAAACGATTAAATTTTTTTACATCTATCGTTTTAAAAAAAAAAACTTCATAAATTTATTTTTAAAATATTTTTATATTGTAAAGAAAAAAGAATAATTTTATGATTGAATAAAATTTTGATTTTTATTAAAAGTGGTTCAAAAAAACAAATTTTTATTGTAACAAAGAGTTAATGTTAAGTATAACTGTTAAATATTTTCACATTTTTTTGAAAAAATTGTTTTAAAAATATATAAAAAGCCAAAAAGAGTAACATAAAAATAATTTAAAATGAGTTTTCTTTTTTATTTGCATTTTATAGTTTATGTTTTATTTTTAAAATTAATGTTTATTAATGGCGAATAAATATTCAAGAATGCAAATAAAATATTAAATATTGAAAGAGGACTTGGAGAATTTAAAATTTGAAAATTCCCTCCAAATATACATTCAAAATATCAATATTGTGACGTCAAAATCAGTTAACCAATCATGGAGTTTTCTCTGACGTCATGAGTTCTATTTTTTAATTTACTTTTTTTATAAAAAAAAATTTTTATCTATTGAAAATTTCATCAAATTAAAATAATGTAAAATAGATTTATTTGTATTTAATAAATAAAAATTTTATTAATTTTATTTACTTGGTTAAAAAATTTAACCTTAACTTTAACATATAAAAATTTCTAAATAATTTTAACATGTATTTTTCTTTTCTTCATTTTGTTTTAATTTTTATTGGATGAGAATTTAAAAAATAATTATTTTAAAATTTATATTTGTAATTAAATTGTAATCATTTAATATAATTTAATTAAACAAAATAAAATATATTATTTCAAAACGTTCAAAAAAATTTTTTTTTCAGAGCCTATCCTTAGTGAAAACTAAAATAAATAAGTAAAAAGTAATACATATATTATTGCATATTGAATAAAATGTTAAATTATTTTAAAATTTTTTTGTTTATTTTTAAAAACATAAAATGTAACTGTTAGAATTTGTAATTTAAATAAATAAAAAAAAAAACATAAAAATAAGAAAAAAAAAAAAAAAAAATTTTTTTGTTGTGAAGCAATGACGCTTAGCGGAATATTGACGAACTAAAAAGTCGACCGACGAATAGCGACCACGCCAGTTTCGACTCCATGTTT
>NW_002987276.1:325885-354828 GCF_000006295.1 Pediculus humanus corporis | reverse complement strand
GTGTATTTTAACGTCAAACGTATGTTCATTATAATGATTTTCATATAGAATGAGAAAAAAAAAGAATTTAAGATTCGTTTTGTTTGATACATGTGAAAAATTAACTTGACTTGCCGCTGTGTTTTTATTTTGTTGAATGTGTATGACCTGAGTTTGGAACAGTCCATGTTTATCCATGGGTGTGCGGGTAAACCAGGTGAAATATTTTGGTTTGTCTTTTATCTCTATGTAAAACTATTAACGTTTATGACAGAATAAAAGGTTATTTTTGTTTAAACGCGTGTAATTATTATAAGAAAAGGTTTTCCGCGAGGTTAATTTAAAGTTTTTAACTGGAAATAAACATTAGAAATTAAAAAGAAATTCGTCGAGAGTTTTCATTGCGACCTTGATAGGTTCAATGATCCAATAAAAATTATGTTTAAAACTTTATAGTTTGTTAAGAAAGGGTGACAACAGTTTTCTTTTCTTTTCTTATTATTATTATTTTTTCTCTCTCTCTTTTTAAATAAATGATTAAATTTTTTTTTATTTTTAATAATGTTATTATTCGTGTTTTTATTAAGAAGCATGGGTAGGGGAACTCACGGAGGGTGGTGTTATGTACGAGATAAGCAATATAAGTCATTGTTTTACTTCGCACTTTGAAATTTTTTCGGATTGGTGACTCATTTAATTTACCCCGGGTCATTTTCAAAAAAAAAAAAAAAAGGTTGTGAACTAATCATATTATTGGGTTTTAGTGAAAAATAGTTATTATTATTATTGTTGTTATTAAGTTATAATTGAATGAAATTTTTTTGAAAATCAAACCTAATGTTTTTATCTATAGTTTGGTTTTAGTGTTTTGTTTCTTAGTTTTTGTAAAAAAAAAAAAAATTTATTTATTTTTTTTTCGAGTTATATATATATATGTTTACGAATCATACAGAATCAATTGATAAAAATACTGTGGAAAGAGGAAAGAAAGTGAATTCAATATGGAGGGTGATTTATTATGGCCATATTGAACATAACCGATACCCGCAGAAACTTCTCTGATGTATCGGTGTACTCAAAACCATTGAATATGGATGCAGTACATGCCAAGCATCATCATCGTATTGCAACTGCACCAGTTATGCCCATGGATAGACACAGGCCAAGAAGTAAGTTTAAATTATCATTTTTTTATTTACTAAAAAGTCTTAACTTGCTTTACGTTCTTTTTTTTTTTTTGCAAATTGTTTGTTGTTGTTGTCGTACTGTGTTGTTGTTTTATCTAGTAAAGGACCCACGAGGCCATCTCGAGTACTTTTCAAAGTTTGTTTTCAAACTTTGGTACTCGAGTTTGGTTTTTTGGTACAAAAAGTACTTTTTTTTTGTTTCCCTATTTGTTCCTTTTTATGTATTTGTAAATTATTGACAATTTGACACTACCTAATTTAGCTTCATTGAAGGTAATAGCATATAAAAATTTTGCATGCGAGTATAGTATTGAGAATACATACATTTTAAATGGAATATAAATAAAGTGAGAAATATGATGACAGTCATGTTGTAGTTATTCTCAATTTCTATTAATTGTTTTCCTTGAGTTAAAATTGCTGTAAGCATTGCCAAAGGATTATTTTTGTTTTTTTTTTTTTTTAACTTAATGCATTTGTCTGCACTTTTTTTAAAATATTTCTTTATTATTTTCACCACGGTGTAGATAAATTCATTTTTGAAAAAAAAAAGTTTTTTGTTATCAATGTGTTGAAAAAGTGTTAAAAAGTGAATTATGCTGCTCCTTTGTAAGTTCAAAGCATGTTTTTAATTTCATATTCGATGTAAAAACATCACATATAGTAATTTTAATGTCTATTATTGGGAATTTTTAAAAAAAAATTTGAAAATCACTCTGGTTTGATAATTGCTAATTATATTTTATATAATAACAATTAATGTTGTCATACAATCGCACCTTATAAAATTTCTTTTTTTTTTTGTAATTTTAAAACTTTTTTGGTCAGGAGGAAATATCGCTATAGAAATGAAATTAATTTTTCTTTTTTCAGAGAAATTTAATTTGTATTTTACAAATGATATTGATTGTTAAAAATATTTCTCGAAGATAGTTTTAAAATCATTTAACTTTTTATAAAAACTTTTTATTTAGTTTTTTTTGTTAAGAGCATGGATTATTTCGCAATGACAGATTTTTGTACTCATTATTTAAGAATTGAAATATTGAAAATTCCAAAACAAATAAAGCTTATAATTTTTATGAGGGGGGGGGGAAACGCGCAGTAATACACATAAAAGACTGGAGAAAAAAGTAAAACTTATTAAAATTATGCAGCTGTCAATTAATCGGAGTGACATTTAATATTGGTATACATGGTGAATGGGAAATCAAAAAAAATAAATAAATAAATAATGGCAAAATTTAAATATATTTTAAAATTGAAAATCATTGAAAATATTTTTGGGAAATAAGTAAACAGTGAAGAACGAGAAAAGAGAGAGTTAGAGAGAGGAGGGGGTGAGGGAGGGAGAGGGGGAGAGGGGGGAGGAGAAAACGGTTTCAATTTCGAATATTTAAATGAAGAGTATGCTGTGTTGGGGTTTCGGGAAAAGATTTAAAATTTTCATCTTACAAGGGAAACCGTTTTTCTGGAACAAAAGGGAAAAAGTCAATAGACATGTAAATTTATGTAAATACATCGCCCGCCACAACAAGCGACAACAACAACAACAACACCAATAATAATAATAATAATAATAATAAGCTCGCTTATATGTCGTGCGGTTATTTTTAATATAATATATAAATATATTGTTAATTAGTATTATTAGTTATGATAGAAGATGTCGTCGTCGTCGTCGGTTGTTGTTTTTGTCTTTGACTTATAAATCAAATTAAAAATTAATTATAAATTGCCAATAGAAAAACAACAATGCAAAAAGATAAGTTTTAGATGGGTCAACCCACTGACCTATGACCTTTAATGATAGCAATTTTATTTATTTATTTTTTCATACATATAATTTTTTCCCCCCAAAAGTTGAAGTCATTGAAAATTTTTCTCTAATAAATTTGATTAATGAACCCTAGAACCATAGAAAAAAGGGGGATGGGGGCGGAGGGAGGGAGAGAGGGGAGGGGGAAAGGTGTAAAAGTTTGTGAATTATTTTGTTTTCATTTTTTGATTTTTTTCGAATTCCCGAATTTTTTTTTTATTTAAATAGCCGAGTTTTATTTAATTTTATTTATTTATTTATTTTTATTTCTGTTGTTATTTTTTTTTTATAATTATCCGCGTAACTTTTCTGTTGTTTTGTATTTTTTGTTTTTATTATTATTATTATCCAAAATGTACCGTGATGAAGTTGGAGAAAATCATTTTCACTTATGTCAATTTTTTTTATTTATTATTTATTATTATCATGCAAAAAAAAAAAAAAAAAAACGGTTTACAATTCAATTGTTTAAATTATTTTAGTGTGGAAAAGCGGTTTATATAAGTGATGAAATGAAGTGTTTGTTTGTTTGTCGGACGGGTTTGTGCATAAACTTTAAGTGTAGAATTCTTTTTAAAAAAAAAAAAAAAAAAAGTTTTCCTTATTCGGGAAATTTGTTGGTCAAGAAACGGAAAAACTCGTTTTCGGAAGTATAAAGAACGTTATTTAAAAAAACAAACTGACATAATATTTTTTTAAAATGGTTTTTGAATCTTTTTCTTTAATGAATTAATTGTGGTGCGGGTCAGTTGTTCATATATATATATATTTATATTGTATTTATATCATAATAATAATTTTGTTTGAAAAAGTTTTTTTTGGTCGCTTAGTTTTCAAAGTATAATATTCAAAAATAAAGTTTACAGCTTCGGAGAGAGAGCTAAAGAGAGAGCTTGAGAGAGAGAGAGAGAGAGAGAGAGAGAGAGAGAGAGAGAGAGAGAGAGAGAGAATAATGTATTTATGCATGTGCCGTTCTAAATCTACAAATTTGTGAATTTATTATGCATGGGGAAAAAAAGAAGAAAAAAATTATATATACGATTGTGTGAAAGTATTTGATAAGAGAAAATATCATGTGGGAGCGAAAAGTATTTTAAACGTTAGCAAGTGAGAAGATATAAATAAGAAAAAGAAAAAAAGAAGAAATTTTCTCAGGAAATAATTTTCGACATAGAATAAGAATAAGAATAAGAAGAAAACGAAGAAAAGTATAGAGAAAAGTGAAAAAAAAAGAATAGGAAAGAAAAGTAAGGGTGGAGTGGTGCGAGGAGAGCGGAGAAAGAAAGAAAGAGAGAGAGAGAGAGAGAGAGAGAGAGATGAAAATCAAAGATAGGAGGAGGAGTGGTGGGACTCTGAAAATGTTATAGTCTGGATCAATATGGCTGTCTCGTCTGCCTATGGGATTCAGGTCGAGGAGCCCTTTAAAGTGGACCAAATGTTTGAACATGTTTATATTATTGAAAACCGATTATGATTTTGTTTTTTTTTTTTTTTTGTGATTGTTTTTCTTATTGATTGGTCAAAAAAAAAAAAAAAAGAGAGATATTTTTTTTTTTATACCGTGATAAAAAATATTTAATTAGTTTGAATCAAGTCTTTAAAACATTTATTTTCTAATGAATTAGATGCAATAATAGAAGAATAGGAATAAGAAAGAGAGAAACTTTTTAATGTTTTAAAATTTTATTTAGAATGTCTTTTATATTAATTTTTGCTTTTTCTTTTTCTTTTTTTTTCCCCTAATAATTATGAGTTTCCCGCATGTTTTAAGAACTTTGTGTTGCTGCAGTATTATTTTCTTTTCAAAAGATTAGGTTTAAGGGTAAAAACTTTTAATTTCTTTTTAAAAAAAAAAAAATTTATGAATTTTTAAGAATACAATAGCACAAATCTGGAAAAAGTATCATTTTAAAACGGGGGTAAGGGGAGGGGAGGGGGGCGGGTGATGAAAAAAAATCAATTTCAATCGTTTCTTATATTGATAATGTATATATATTGATTATTGTTAGTCTTGGCTTTTTTTTTTTTTTTTTACATAATTTTTTCTTATGTTTCTTTATAATAAAAGGGGAAAAATTAGAAAATATAAAGAAAATATTCGAAAAGAAAATAATAGAAACGATGTAGAAAGAAAAAAAAAAAAGGAATAGTGAGAAAATAGGAAAAATATATTCAAAGTGCAATCTCTTGTTTTCTGTGTTGTTGACAAAGTTGAAAATTCACAGTAAAACGTTCGAAGAATATATATATATATATATATATATATATATATATATATATATGTATTTTCTTTCGTTTTCGTCTTTAGCTTTCTGGGTTTTCCATACTATTCATAGTACTTTCCATTTTTTTCTGGAACTTTCGGTGACGGGAAACATTGATTTTTTCTATTTTATTTTTTCTTAATTACGAGTTTTTAATTCAAACATTTATCTCTTTTTTAATTTTTTTTTTTTTGGTTTTTGTTTTATGGGTCGTTTGAAAAAAATTTAATTGTGAATTATTAGTATTAAATTGATTGTCAATAGATTTTCCGATGCTGCGTAATTATCATTCTAGAAAAATAAGATGATCCCGAATGGGTAACATAATTTGTGATGTTTTTTTTATCGTGGTTTATTTTATATGTAATTATTCTTTCTCAACCGAAACGAAGTTAAGGAGATTATAAATGAAATCAAAAAATTTATAATCGTGATTTTTTCAACGTGAGAAAACCCAAAAATAATTTTTTTCTTCTTCTTTAGTTTTCTTTAGTTTTTATTTAAAAAACCTGTTTTTGAAAGGTTTTTGATCTGTCCTATGCGTGTGTGTGTGTGCGTGCATGCTATACCTACAAAATAATAATTTACTAAATCTGTCATTAATAAATATGCTTGATAACTAATTTGAGACAATGTAAAAAAATCGTATCAAGTGAAAAAATATCTCATTTTCATTCATTCATTCAATCATTCATTCAATCATTCAATCAATCATTCATTCATTTAGTAATATAGTATTTAAAAAATTTTTCACTTGTTATTCAGAGCAAAATCACTTATGCGAAATATTTGCAAATATATGTATGTAGTTTTTTTTTTTTTTTTTTTTTTTAAGCAAAAACTAAGGCTGGATTTTCTGGTGGCATTCCGAGTTCGTTGACCTCTGCCTAGTTGTTATATTCTGCTCTTCAAAGTCAAGGGCAATCACTTACGTCATCTATCATTTCATTCACAATTTATACTTTATATCGGACTTGTAAAAAAAAAAAAAAAAAATTCTATTTTTCGTCTGTCTCTCCTTAAACGCACAATTTTCGGTATTTAATTTTTCTTTCATTATTATTACTATTATTATTATTATTATTTTACCAACGGGAAAAAATCGAATCCTGAACGTCGTACCTTTTTCATTATGACTTGACATTGATTATTTGAAATCCACACTACACATATATCGGGAAAAAAAAAAAAAAAACTTTTGTGTCCTTCCTCACACTGAAAAATCAGTTTCCGCGTAATGACGTCATATTTTTCTGCGTCTACGAGGAAAATAAACTCGGTATTAAATTGATATGCATTGTGAAGAACGTATAATTTAAATACCTGAGATACACCTGTACGTTTGTCATGATTCGAATAATTGTCCAAAATTAGCTCACTAGTTTTATTGTGCTTCGCCATATTGTTCTTTCGGGTTTAAATCTTTAAATCAAAATTATTTTTTCATTGTTTTAGACCTATAAAAAAAAAAAAATTAAGGGGGGCGGAGGTTTTCGATACATACCTCATTCATTATGGTGGATTTGCTTTTATATCGCCGACATTACGGCATTTACACAACATTGATGCATACAAAATTTGGCACGCGCTTCTGAATTCATTTTACTTCATTAAAAAAAAAAGAAAACCTAAATATTCACCTTGCGTCTCATTGGCCAATAATTTATTATTATTACAAAAAAAAAAAAAAAAAAAAAATATGGACATGATTTGTCTAGAAAAAAAAAAAAAACAACCTAAATAGGTATTTTGTTGTTTGTTACACTTACCATATTATGATTGAATGATGATTGCGAAGAGTTACGTAAAGGAAACTAACTTGATTGGATTTTTTTTTTTTTTTTTGGTGATTCACTTTCATCTTCATTCTCACCTTAGTGATTTGTTTTTCCGTGAAACCTGGAAAATGTGGGAGTGATTGAATTTCCTTATAGATAGATTTAAACGTTTTTCTTCTTCTTCGTCTTCGGTTAAAACATTGTGTGGGATGTCGCGTAAAAGAAATTGACCGTGGTAATGTTATTTTCCCCCCTTTTTGAGCGAATGAATGAATGAATGAATGAGTGAATGAATAATATTTTAATGCGCTCGCGAAAAATAAAGAAAAATCAATGTAAAAAAAAAAAAAAAAACAATATAAAGGCAACCATGTGCATTTAACACGTGGATATGCATTCGTGGTGATTATTTAAAATCAAGTTCACAGCTTAAAACCGTTAATGCTAATAAAAAAAAAAAAAAAAAATTTCTTTTTTGATCGGCAGTGAACCATGGCCTTTAAATATGGAAGTCACGACTGCGGAAATTATTTACATTATATATATATTTATTTTTTTTTTCGTTCATTTAAACTTGAAGATTCTCCCTCTCTCTCTCTCTCTCTCTCTCTCCATATCTTCGTTAATAATAATTGTATTACGATAATAATACTTTAATTTTTTATTGCCAATTAAAATTTTTTTTTTTTTTTAACGATTAACTGTAATTTGCGATGAAACTGTAAATGATGTGGTTGATGATTTTATGGAAGTAACTTATCCGTGGAAAAAAAAAAGGAAAAAAAAAGGAAAAAATTGAAAGAAAAAGAAGATGGAGCGAGTATTTAAATTTATGAAATTATTTTTTTCTGGAAAAACAAAAACAACAACAACAACCGCGACGACGACGACGACGACGACGACGACAATACGATATTGCATTTGGAATTTGCATTTGCGTGCCTGAAAAGTTTTAGTCGGTGACGAAAACGAATCGAGACAAGGGATAAAAAAGGTTTTTGGTCCGGTGTGTGTGTGTGTGTGTGTGTTGATGACGTCATTGTACAGTCACTATGGTTACAAGCTCTCTCTCTCTCTGAAAATTGCGAAACTCGAATGTAGAATGTAATTTCCCATGTTCAGCTTGCTAAAAGTAGTTGGCATTCGTGTTTTTACACTTTCCCAAGAAGAAAAGAGAGAGAGAGAGAGAGAAATTTTTTTTTTTCCTCTTTCGATTCTCATCTGTTGGGTGATCTCGTTTACTCATAATTTTCTTTCTTATTATCCCCTCTCCGCCCCTCTCTCTCTTTAAAACAAAAAAAAAAAAAAAAAAAAAGGAAAATCGAAATGGAAATCTTCAATGTCGCCATCCATGGACGAATAATTTTTTATTTTATTATTATTATTATTATTACATTTTTTTACGATAAAATTTTAGCATAAATTATTACTATTATTATTATTATTATTGCACATTTCAGATACATCTAAACAAACGATCGATTTTTTCCATTTTTTTAAAGATTTTTCTTGTTTCTTTGCGGATTTCTTGAAAAAATTTGAAGGAATGTGTTAGGCTAAAGTTTTGTGCGTAGGTTCAAATATTATTATTATTATTCGGTTAAGTAATCAAAACTATATTTATTCTATCGTTTGAAAGCGTGTATGAAAATTACAGGGGAAAAAAGAAAAGAAAAGCGAAGAAATTTGATTTGATTTGGATGTCGTAGCATGTAATCTTGTTGCAATCACGAATTAAAAATGGATGCCATTATTTTATTTTAGAATTTACAAAAAAAAAAAAAAAAAAAAATGAAGATGATGTCGTAGTAATATTTACGACAGAAGAAGTAGAAGATGGAGTCGTCGTAAAAAAAAAAAAAAAAAAAAACAGACAAATGGATTCAGGTTTGATTTGAAAGAAAAATTCCTCATTCGACCGGAAATACTCGCTGCGAAAGAATGATGCTTTCAAAACTTACATTATTATTATCATTATTTGTTCTCGGAAAATGAAATTTTTATCGGATGTTTAAATGTATAATAATAATACCTGAAAGGCAGGCGGTGTGGTGTGACGTACCACAGAGTTAATATTAAAACCAGTTATGGAAAATGATAAATCAAAGTCGGATAGATGCATGCGTGTGACTTCTATGACCAAAATTGGTCAAATCGTGCAAAGGGAAAAAAAGAGAGAGGGAGGGGGAGGAGTGGGGGAGAGAGAAAATATAATAATAATAATAATAATAATAACTGAAGGCAAAAGTAAGTGGTGCCGTAACTGAAACACGTTATAGTTGCAATAGAGTTATAGTTTTTTTTTTTTTTTTTTTTTTTTGGTTTTACTTGTCGCCATATTTGTTATCATTAAGGGGAAAAAAAAAACCGGCGATTCTTTAATGAAACCTATTTAAATTATTGCCTAATAATTTTAGTTTCGTAGGTTGGCAATCAATATTTTTTTGTATAATCGAATTCTTTTGTATACTACTGCCCTAAGCGTTTGTTGAATGAAGAATGTTTTATTGACGGTTTTTCCAATCTTTGACCTGAGGTCAAAGAAAAAGGGCGAGTAGTAGCCTGAGTAATAAATCTTAAATTAAAGTTTTTCAAAATTGTTCATGAATTTGAACGGTTTTTTTTTTTTTATTTGTGTGCGGTTCGTAGGTTTTGTGACAAAAAAAGAAAAGGGAAAAAGTGTGTGGGGGGGGGGGAAAGGACACGTATTCGATTAATTTTTATTCTCTTTTTTTTCGACTTTTCCGTTTTCCTCATTTTCATTTTTTCTTCCCCTCCCCCTTTTTTTTTTTTTGAACTTTTACGGTTGATACGCAGTTTGAACTTTGTACTTATCCAAAATGATTGCGACACGTATTTTATTAAGAGTCGATGATGATGATGATGATGATGATGATTATTTTCGTCGACGAAACCATAGACAGATGATCATTAATTTCAGGGATTTAAAGGAGGGGAAGAAGGGGATGGGGTGGGGGAAAAAAACCCGCATTTGAAAATCTTTCGTAAAATTTGAATAAAACACACACGCACATATTTTTTTCTTTTTCTTTTCCTTAAGAATTAAAAAAAGACAGAGTGATGATTGACAGAATGATTCATTTTGATATTAAATCAAGTCTCATGTTTTTGTGACTTTTGGTGACTTTTGTTGATTCTCGGACAAAACGGATGGAAAAAACACGTTTATGACAAAAAAATAAAATAAAATAAAAAAATAAAAAATAAGGAAGTCGGTTCGATGTATTATTATTATTATTATTATTATTATTATTATTATTATTATTATTATTATTATTATTATTATTATTATTATTATTACTATTACTTGTCCTTATTTTTTACTACGACTAATACTATTATTATTATTATTTTTGTTCCCCCCTCCCTCCCTTCGAAGTTGGAAAACTCTGATATTTTCCGATATCCAATGTTTTCTCTCTCTCCATCGGCCTTGGATAAATTGCACTCTTTATCTTTGTTTATACACGGTTTTAAAGTTTTTTTAAAAAGATTACTTTTCCAGATTTGTTTTTTTTTTTTTTTATAAATCGGGTAAATAAGTTTGGAATGGCGCAAGTGGTGGACCACATGCTACGACGTTATATAAAATTGAATAAAAACATGTCTTGAGAGAGAGAGAAATGCGTCATACCTAATTTTTTTTTTTTTTCGTCGTCGTCGTCGTAAAAATGCGCGAAAATTTATCCATGGGAGTCATTTGTTATTTGTTTTTTATCAAATCCGATATAAATAAAAAAGGTGGAAAAACGTAAAAAGGAAAGATGTGCGTGCGTGTGCGTGTGTGTGCGTGCGCACGTGCACGTATGCGTATTTGTAGAAAGGTTATTATTATTTATCGAATTCAAACCTAGATTAAATAAATATGCACACCCTTATCGAATGATAGTTTTTTTTTAATTATATTTTTTTTTTTTACGTAAATTAGTTATTAGTCATAAATTGGTGGTTTACCTTCAGATTAAATATTGCATTAACAACAACAAACAACAAACAACAACAACAAGAAAAAATTTACTTTCTAGTTGCAATGAACAAAAAAAAAAAAAAAAAAAAAAAAAATTGCACGAAACGCACACTCACTCACTCAGCAACTTTTGCACGTCGTAGTATGTAAGCCATTTTACATGCATCGAAGTGAAATGTTGTCCAAAGAGGAAATAAATAAATAAATAAATACATAAATAAATAAATAAATTATTATTATAATCATAACAAACGAGCCTGCTTTACATTTATTTATTTATTTATTTATTGTAACTCGTTTGTTTTGATTTTATTTTTTTTGTTTTGTTCAAAAATTTTGTACGAGAAGGCCTGATATTATTATTATTATTATTATTTTTTATTATATACGAATAACAGTTTGAAATTGTTGGCTTGATGATGATGATAATGATAACGATGTTAATTTAACATTTTTTGCTCCTCATCACACGTGAGAATTAAAGTGTTTGATTTTTTTTTTTTTTTTTTTTTTGTTTCAGCGAGTGGCCAACTCATAAGGACGCAGTATGTTCCCCTCTACGGAAGGCTGGTCGGAGAGGAACAACTGGAAACAATTAGAGAACCAGCCGATATACAGGCCATGCAGGCTAGAATACCTCAACATTTCAGGGATCCCTCTTCGGCACCCCTGAGAAAATTATCAGTGGATTTAATAAAAACGTATAAACACATTAACGAGGTGAGTCGAAAAAAAAAAAAAAACATTTAATCACTTGATGTCGGGCGAAAGGTTTTCGAGAGGTGGTGGTGTGAGTGACTGGGAGAAAAGGTTAGGAAAGGAAGGTGGAAGGGAATCGAATGAAAATTCAAAAATTAAAACGGGTCCTCTGCTCGGAAAGCAGACGAATTGTTGTCGTCGTTTCTTTAACCGTGTTACTACAAAAATCTCTCGTTTTTTTGACAGTATGAAATATGAAAATGGAAACAAATATATTTCGAAATCGCGTTTGTCAGAAAGAATATTATCATTGTTTTATCACACGCGCACACGCACACACGCATATTTACATATTTTTTTTTTTTTTTTACTTAACGGTTCAATAAAAAAGGAGGAAGAAGAATATTATATAGTAAGTAGGCTGATAAAATGGATGGAGACGGGAGGAGGGGAGGAGGAGGAGGAGGAGGAGGTGATCGGGTTCTTGAGAAATAATGAGAGAGCCGATATAATTTGTTCTCTCTACCTACTGCAATTTATTATTATTATTATTATTATTATTAGCATTACTATTATTATAATTATTGGCGAGTTTGATTTCCGCTTTGGAAAATTATAGACTCCGAAGGTAATAAACGATAAATGAAATAAATGTTTTTCGCAAAAATTTCAAGAAGGTTTCCTTTCTTTCGAAAAAAAAAAAAAAGGGAAAAGTTATCAGATTCGCGAAGGATTTATAATTCCATTATTATTATTATTTTTTTTTTTTTTTACAGTCATTTCAATATCAAAAGAATTTTCATGGAATAAATTTTTTTTTTTTTTTTTTTTTTTTTTTTTTTTTTTTTTGGGGGGGTTTAAGGAATGGGTGTGGAGAGAAAAAAAAGTCGAGAGTTTTAACTTTTTTTTTTTCTTTTCCTTCGGAGATTTTCTATTAATAATAATAATAATAATGATAATAATAATAATTAAGGAGAAGAAAAAGCAGAAGAAAACAAATGGATTATTACTTATTTGTAACATCGTTTACATCTGTCAAAAAATTTAAAGTGAGAAAAGTTGGGAAAAATTTTTTTAATTTTTTTTTTTTTTTTTTTGTTTTTTTGTTTTTTTGTTTTTCCTTCCTCCCTTTAAAGAAAGTGGAAAGCGGGGTAGGAGGTAGGGGGTAGGGATAAGGGGGTTACTAAATGAAAAGGAATGAAAGGACACGCGAAAAGGAATTTTTATTATTATTATTTCGCCATAAAGGTTTTTCGCATTTGAATTTTTCATCGAATCGTCGAAAGCAGACGACGTCTTGGATGTTAATTTCGTGGTTTTCTTTATTATCATCATCATCATCATCATCATCATCATCATCATTATTATTATTATTATTATTATTATTATTATTATTATTATTATACATGTCTTGATGTTGTTATCGAGGAGTGAAATTTCTTATAACATATTTTGATCCTTTTTCATTTTTGTCGTCGTCGTCGTTTAAAATATAAACGCCTTTGCTATGTTCTCTTTCTTGTGTTTTCTTTTCGAAAAGAGAGAGAGGGGGGGGGAGTGGGAAGGAAAACGTTATTAATTTTTTGGTCGTCGATCGTGATTTTATTTTATTGTATTTTATTTTTTTTATTATCGTTACGGTTTTTTTTTTTTTTTTATTGAGATTTTATCAAGTTAAAAATTCACACTACATTAAATTACGGCGGGGGGAGAGGCGAGGGTAGGAGGTTAGGGGAGGGGAAGGAATCGAAATGAATCGAATATTTTTGTTTGAAGTGAACCATTAAAAAAAAAAAATGGGTTGTTGTTGGCATGGAATCTAAATATATATATAAATGTTGAGATGATGATTCGAAATGATGGAGAATAAAATAAGAAAAATTATTTTTAGGATGATTTTTTTTTTTTAATGAAGTAATATGTAATTTATTCCGATATCATTATTATCATTATTATTATTATTATTGTTGTTGTTGTTTTTGTCGTCGATTCGAATAGAAAAAAGAAAAAAAAAAATTATTTATTTATTCACCTGGTTTATTTTATTTTTATTCTCTGGTCATTTGGCACGAAAAAGAAAACGTTTACATGCGAAATTTTTTTTTTACGAGATCAGGTATTTAAAACACCTGTCTGAACAATTATAAAGATAAAAAAAATTGTCTGAACAATTATAAAAGGAGATGTTGTGTTGCTGAACTCTATTAAAAAAAAAAAAAAATCTCTAAAAGTCTGAGGGGATTCGAATCGTCATGCTCGCGCCGACAACCGACTGTCGTTTGTTTGTACAAAATAATTTGATTGAATCGGTCATCGCATAAATCAAAAAAAAAAAAAAACGGGAATAACAAGGAGAAGGATGAAAAAGAAGTAAAGCTTGGTAAAAGGAGAGAGAAAGAGAAAGAGACAGAAGGAGAGGGGGAGAGAGAGAAAGAGAAAGAGACAGAAGGAGAGGGGGAGAGAGAGAAAGAGAAAGAGACAGAAGGAGAGGGGGAGAGAGAGAAAGAGAAAGAGACAGAAGGAGAGGGGGAGAGAGAGAGAAATATTTTTTTATGCTTTTAAATAAAATTTAAAATTTATGACTTGAAAAAATATTAAAAATTGAAATGATAAATCAAAAAAAAATAGAAAAAAAAAAAGAAAAAAATTAATAATTTGATGTGCGATAACATAAAAAAAATTATTATTATTATTATTATTATTTTTCGAGGAGAAAATCGCGCGTGCGCAAAAAAAGCAACAGAAATTTGAAAAAGTGGAATAATCAAAAAAGGAGTCGGAAAAACCTTTTGAATCTTATAAGAAGAAATGGATAATGTTAATACCCGAGTGTCATCATCATCATCATCATCATCATCATAAGCTAACTTGAAAATAATAATAATAATAATAATAATAATAATAATAAAATTTCTCGAGTTGTCTCGATCCGTCACCTGTATTGTAAAGTTTTCTTCTGTTTTTTTATTATCGGAGGAGGCGTAAGTACGCAAAAAGAAAAGAAAAAAAGGAAAAAAGGAAAAAGAAAAAGGAAAAAGTCAATCACCATCGAGTCTTTGTTTTATTAACAATGTCGTCATCGTATGGTTCTTCATCTTCGAGAGAGAGAGAGAGAGAGAGAGGTTAATTTTTTTTTTTTTTTAAAGAAATGAGAGAAAATGTATAAAATGTCGCTCGGTGGAAAATTGTTGTTATTGTTGTCGTTTTTTTTTGTTGCAATTTTTATATATTTATATAAATTTATATATATAACGTGAGTCTGTCGGCCAGCCAAATTAGTTTTTGTAAAAGAAAAAACTGCCGGGATTCTTGTTCATTCGAGGGGGGATTGTTGTTGTGTTCGAAGAATCCTCCGGTGGACGACCAAGGCCCACTGATAAAAACATTCGTTTGTGGTTTTTATTCGATGTCATTGAATCGAATCGAATTTTTTTTTTTTTTTTTTTTTAATTTTAAAGCTTTACGTGGGAGATGTTGGAATAAAAGAATTTTAACGCATCCAAAAAGCTATTTTGAATTCCACACGCACGCACATATATTTTGGCGTGAAAAACGTCGCGTTTATTGTGTATTAGGGGGGAGGGGGAGGGAAAATTAATTATTGAACTCAGGGTCAATTTGTGAAAACGCCACGACAGCGGCGAAAGCGAATCGGAAATAGAAAAAAAAAAAAAAGAAATTTTTCAACGGATTTTTTAACGATTGTTTTTATTATTATTATTATTTAAATTTTGTTTGTTTGTTTGTTTGTTTCTGTTTCGTTCGTTAGTTCGTAAGGTGAATGAAATGTTTCCTCTCTCTCTCTTTTTTTTTTTTACCGTCGACAATTTTTTTAAAATTTAAGGTTCCTATGTAAGGTTTAAGAGAAATTTGGTTTTTTTTGGGGGGGAGGAGGGGAGGTTGGAGGGGAAACCTAGGAAAGCAATAATAATAATAATAATAGTTGTTTTTATTATTGTCATTATTATTATTATTGTTCTGAATGTAGCAGCGTGCTGTTGAGACAGAGGGAGATGGCCGGCCAATTCTGAATTTGTCTTCCTTTGAATAAATTTTACGTTAAAAAAAAAAAAAAGGAAAATAAGGAATGGGTAGGGGTAGGGGTAGGGATTCAGGGGGTTACGAGGGGGGTGGGGGTAGAAAAAAAAATTGTAGGAAAGCATTAACAGTATTTTACAAGAGCACACATGGAACAAATAGTTGGTGCATTTTATTACAAAGGTTAAATTAGATTAAAGGAGAATGGGAAATGGAAAATTTTTTTCTCTCTCTCTCTCCTGGAGAAATCAGTGCCACGAGCGCATCCACAAAGAAAGAATAATAATAATAATAATAATAATAATAATAATAATAATAATAATAATAATAATAATAATAATAATAATAATAATAATAATAATAATAAGGCACCCTGAAATTAGGATTGTCTCTCTCTCTCTATCTCTCTCTCTTATTTATTTTTACGCATATATCCATTTTTTTTTTTTTATTATTTATTTTTAATGATAAGAGGAAACTATTATTTAATTTCCTGTTTGCCCTCCCTTCCTCCCCTCCCCCAAAAAAAAAGAAAAAGAAAACAAAAGTAAGAAATAAAGAAAAAACATGGTTTGCATTACCGTGTAAACAAATCGAATGAGTTTTTTATGTTTTGATAAAAACATAAATATTTTGTTTTTTTTTTATTCTAGAAAAACATAATTCTAATGTTTTTTTTGTTGGCGAAGGTTTTTTTTTTTTTTTTTTGAATAATCGGTAAAGGCAATGACTTTTAAAAAAAAAAACAGGAAAAGAAATAAGAAATGATAGATAGTCGTTGTTAATATTGATAACGTTGATTAAAGGAACGCCGCGGTATCATCGTAAACAAGAGAACAAAACAAAACGTGATAAAAACATGGCAACCCCCTTTGGTTTGTTTTGTTTTGTTTTTTTATAATGACGAAATTATTATTATCACTGCGATTATTTTTTCTTTTTGATTTCCGAAGGACTGCAGAATTTTTTTGCAAAGTTATTTTGTTATTCAAAAACGGAAGGAGGACGTGGTTGAGAGGAAAAACTGTATTTCCGGTTGATGTCTGTCGATGAAAAATCAACAGAGTGGGGGAGGAAGGGGACAAAAAGTAGAAAAAATTTCACGTGCGAATAGTAAAGATGAAAAGAAAAGAAAAGGGGAAAAAAAAAAAAAAAAAATTAGAAAGCAAATAAAAGTTGAAACGAATTAGAGAGGAAGGAAGGATGGAGGGGGAGAGGGAGGGGAGGGGATTAATCGAAACGCCAGGTTTAATTTTCAGCGGTTTGGATAAATTCCAAAAAAAAAAAAAAAAAAAAGAAAAGGGGGAAAACGAAAGTTCCCGCGAAACGTAATGAATGTCTTTTTCTTTTTTACCGGGAAAATTTTTTATTTTTATTTTTATTTCTTTTTTCTTTTTGTGTGTGCGTGTGCGTGTGTGTGTGTGGAAATTGCAAGAGTCAGGTATGTGAGGTAAATCTCGATTGAAGAAAAAAACTCTTTGCGGAATTTTGTAGGAGGGGGGGGGGGAATTTTCTTTTTCTTACGAACGGTGTAAAACGGTTGCATAGATTTTTTTCTCTCTCTCTATCTCTCTCTAAATAAGGTGTTGTTGTTGTTGTTTTAAGGTCAACCAGATTCGCGGTGAGATATAATAGAAAAAGGAAAATGATAAATGGGTTGTGTGTGTGCGTGCGTGTGCGTGTGTGTTGTTCAAACCTCAAAGGAAGATAACGAACGATATGTATATCGTTTTGATTTTTCCTTTTTTTTTTTTTGTTATTGATTGCGGTTGATTATGGTAGGACGAGAGAGAGATATATGCAAAAAGACATAAACAAGTGATGATGATAATAATAGACCAACCGCAATTGGCATGACGTTATTGTTCAATAATGGCGATTCCTTTTTTTTTGGGGGGTTAAACTTTGATTTCGGTATCGTAAATGTAATAAAAAGAAAAAGAAAGAATGAAGAGGTTTTGATTTTTCTTTTTGTACCTGTTACGTAATAAAACGGTTGATAAATTATTGAGTTGATGAAATCATGTGAAAGTTGACAGTTGTGATGATGATGATGATGATGATATTAAAGATTAAATGGCGATGGGAAATGTTTTTCTTTAAGAAAAGTAAAGATATAGTCGCGGATAGATAGACGCATGGATAGTTAGTCGGGAGAGAGAGAGAGAGAGAGGGGGGTAGGAAACGATGACATAAAGGAAGTTGTTGTCCCAATGTTGTAAATCGTATTTTGTAATTGTAATTGGGTAAATCCGGGTACCTTAAGGCACGTTAAGGTTCGAAACGGTGAAATCAAAAATGTTGAGCTTTTGTCATCGAGAAGACACGATCGAGGTTTTCGGTCTTGTAAGATTTGATGAATATGACGACTAGTTGGAGAATCGTGTGCGTGCGTGCGTGCACGTGTGCGTATACGTGTGCATATACGTGTGTATATACGTGTGCGTGTGCGTGTGTCTTGTCACCGGTCAACATTTAGGCCAATTTTTTACGATCGTAATGACTTGACAGTAAGATGAAGAACTCTTCGTACCATGACGGTTTTTTTTTTTTCTTTTTTCTTTTTCCTTCATTGCTTTTGTTTCGGTTTGTTTTTTTTTCTCTCTTTCTTTTTTTTTTCTTCTTCTTCTTCTTCTTCTTTTTTTTGTTTTTCTAATATCCGAGAAAAAATATAAAAAAAATAATAATAATAAGAGAAGGATAAAATTCTAAAAAATATTTCGCCCGTAACTTTTTCCTTTTCTCTCTCTTTCTCTCCTTCTCTTTCTCTTTCTACCTCCCCAAAGACTTTCTGTTTTTTTTTCCTTCTCTTATACTTTAAATAAATTCAAATTCACCTCTGGAAAATCTTTATTATCCCATATTGTGGATTTTTTTTTTACAAAGCTGGTCACGCTTTGATGATGAGTTTCTAAAACCGGATTTCGAAAGAAAAGATTAGGACAAAGAACGTCACTCTTGAATATTTACTCCTCATCATTGACTTTTCCCGCGAGCATCATCATCATCATCATCATCATCATCGTTTTTAGGTTATTTAAAGAAAAAGTTGAGTTTGCAGGGGTGCGATGAAATCTCTGCAGATTTGATTGATTGATTGATTGTTTTTAATTTTTTTTTTTCTTTTTTCCTCCTGCAGGTTTATTATGCGAAAAAGAAAAGAAGAGCGCAGCAGACACAAGGAGAAGATACCTCCCACAAAAAAGAGCGTAAAATATTTAACGAAGGCTACGATGATGATAATCACGATTACATCATCAAAAATGGCGAAAAATTTTTAGATCGTTACGAAATAGATAATCTAATAGGAAAAGGATCTTTCGGACAGGTATTATTATTATATTTTAAATAAATAAATAATTAAAAATTCATCGATGGGGTTGGTGATTGTTGTGTTTGTTCTTTTGATTTCGTACAAAAACAAAACAAAACGACAAAATAATAATAACAAAATCTAATGACACGATTTTTTTTATTGTTTTTGTTTTTGTTTTTCAATCGTCACCCCATTTGTATCCGGTCACAAAAAAATAATGATGATGTATATAATTTTTTGTTGTTGTTTGTTGTTTGTTTTTTAATTCGATTGTTTCGATTGTTTCAGGTCGTGAAGGCATACGATCACGAAGAACAGTGCCAGGTGGCAATTAAAATAATAAAAAATAAAAAACCTTTTTTAAATCAAGCTCAAATAGAAGTTAAATTATTGGAAATGATGAACCGCGCAGATGCGGATAATAAATATTTCATAGGTTGGTATTCCGTCTGGAATTATTTTTTTTCTCTCTCTCTCTCTCTCTCTGTCTCTGGAAAGATTGGCAGCTCTCTTCGATTTTTGTCACGATTTTTTTTTTTTTTTTCTCCCAAACGTTCCGATTAAAAATTTGTAATCGATTTTTTTTTTTTTTTTTGCATAAAATAATAATGATAATGATAATGGTAATGAAAATGTTAAACAGACGATGAGGGGGCGTGGGAGGGGAGGAAGAAAAGCAGGAAAAGTCTTTTAAAAAATATTTTTCTGATAATAATGATACAATTCGTTGCGAAAGTGTTTGTTTTACTTTAATAAAAAAAAATATTTTGTCGCACTTTTGACAAAAAAAAAAAAAAAAAGAAAAGTTTGGCAACAACAACAACAACAACAATCGAGAAACGTAATTATTATTATTATTTTCTTTCCTTTTTTTTCGTTATGATTTGTTTCGGTTTTTTTTTAATAAAAAAATGTTAGGAAATTTTTTTTTAAAAAAAAAAAATTGTTTTGACACAAGTCAAGTACTTTGTAAAATTTACAAATGATGATTTTTTATAAAATTAAAAAAAAATTTAAACAAAAATTTTTTAAACATTTAATACATTTAAAAAAAAAAAAAAAATCTCGTCTGGCCGTCTGTCTGGTCGTTGACTTGTTTTTTTTTTTTATTCCATCGTCTGCTTAATTGAAATAAGGAAGAAGAAAAGAAAAACATTTTTTAATATCATCATTATCATTACAATATTGATATACGAGGTGTAAATAAATAAGTAAGCATAGAGTATGAAAACCAAAGAGAAAAAAAGTTAAAATTTAACGGGAAGGGAATGGTAATAATAATAATACTTTTTGTTTGTTTTGTTTACAGTGAGATTAAAAAGACATTTTATGTGGAGGAATCACTTGTGCCTAGTATTCGAGTTGTTATCATATAATTTATACGATCTGTTGCGGAATACGAATTTTCGGGGCGTGTCCCTCAATTTAACGCGGAAATTCGCTCAGCAATTGTGTACGGCTCTCCTGTTTTTATCAACTCCCGAACTCAATATCATACACTGTGATTTAAAACCTGAAAATATACTTTTGTGCAACCCGAAAAGATCGGCTATCAAAATTGTTGATTTTGGAAGTTCGTGTCAGTTGGGACAAAGGGTGAGTAGTAGTAGTTGAAGGAAATGATAATGATGATGATGATGATGATGATGCCGACGGTTTTCCGTATGTTTTAACCAATTGGCGGCATCGTCGATCGATTATTGAAATCGTAATTTCACAAAACAAAAGAAAATTAACGGAAAAACGGGAAAAAAAAAAGATGCAATTTAAACGTAAATAACTTTGATCTATTATAAGCTCACAAGTTTGCCTTGAAGAATTCGAATCTATTTTTAAATAAAAAAATTTTTTTTTTTTCTATTTTTTTCTATTTTTTTGTTTTTTTTTTTTTTTTTTTTTTCCGGCGTATTAAATGTCCCAATGTTTGAGTTCATAAAAAAAAATCTTTTGTTATGATTTTTGTTATGATTTTTTGTTATGATTGTTTCTCTACTTCCATCTTTAAAAAAAACGGTTGGAAAAAAAATATCAAAACTTCCGGTTCCGGTTTTTTTAAATAAAATTATTTAAAAATTTAATAAATTTTTCATCGATGATGATAATTATTATTATTATTAACATGTGTTTTTTTTTCTCTCTCTCGTTTTAGATATATCAATATATTCAGTCGAGGTTTTATAGGTCTCCGGAGGTTTTGTTAGGTATACCTTACGATTTAGCTATAGATATGTGGAGTTTAGGTTGCATTTTAGTCGAGATGCACACGGGGGAGCCGTTATTTAGCGGAACCAACGAGGTATGTAATCTTTTTCTCTCTCTCTCTCTCTCTCTCTTCTCTCTTCCTCTCTCTCTCTTTTTTTTTTTTTTGATCGATAATAATTATTCTCGTTCGTCATCGGTTTGTTCATCCGCAGGTGGATCAAATGAATAAGATAATAGAAGTTTTGGGTATGCCACCCAAACACATATTAGATCAAGCTCATAAAGCAAGAAAATATTTCGATAAGCTACCCTCAGACGGAAGCTACGTATTAAAACGGCCAAAAGATGGTAAAAAATACAGGAGTCCTGGAACGAGGAGATTGCACGATATATTAGGTATTGTGTGTGGGGTGTGGAGTGTGTGGGGGTGTATGGAGTGTGGAGTGTGTGGGGGATGTCAATAGGTCGATCGGTCGATCGGTCGGCCTTTCCTTTCCTCCTAACGAACTCGCATTTGATTCGTGATGACTTTTTCTTCCAGGCGTCGACAGCGGAGGACCTGGTGGAAGAAGATTGGGTGAACCCGGTCACACGGTCGCGGATTATTTAAAATTCAAAGACTTAATATTGAGAATGTTGGACTTTGATCCGAAAACGAGAGTCACTCCCTATTACGCTCTTCAGCAAAATTTTTTCAAAAGGACTAGTGACGAAGGTTAGCGCCTCCGGGAAAAACTTTAAATTTTCGGGAGTGGGGGGAGGGGTGGGGAAATTTAAACGAATTCTATACGTTTATTTATTCTTTTCCAGGGACTAACACCGCGAATAAAAGCGGGAGAGTGAGCACGAGTCCCGCAGTTAGCGGATTAGTTGACAATATCAGAGGATCTCCTTCCAGCTCAGCCAGTAAGTTATTAAATTAATTATTTATAAAAAAAAAAACAAAAAAAACTTTTCCAGTAAAAATTGAAAAAAATGGAGAGAGAAAAAAAGCTGCTTTGCTTTTGCTTTGTGAGTTTTTTTAATCAACTAAATTTTTTTTTTTTTTTTGATGATTTGCATTATTATTATTTTTTATAATTTAATAAACTAAATTTAATTTGAAAAAATCTCTTAATAATAATAATAATAATGAAAGTTTTGTCGTTTTCATTCAAAAGAAAAGTACAAGTTATTAAACACAAACAAACAAAAACACCTTCCACGGTTTTTTTTTTTTTTTTAATTCTTATTGTCAAATTCTTGTTGTTTATTTATTCTATGACTTTATTTATATGGCGACGATAATTTTTTTATTTATTTATTTAATTAATTAAAATTCATTTATTCATCATTTTGAATTTAAAAAAAAAAAAAATGTTAATGAGATGCTGCATATTTATTTATATGTGGGGAGAAAAGGAAAAGTTGTGAAGGAGAAAAAAAATTTTTTTTTTTTTTCACCCCCTCCCCTCCTCCGCCACGCCACGCTCCCCACCCACGCCCCCCCCCCAATTTCTTTCGCTTTCTCTTACTTTTTACTTTTTTTTTTTTGTAAAAAAAAAAAAAAAAAAAAAAAAAAAACTTTAAATGATTAATTTTCGGCAGATGTGTACCCAAACGCGTACCTCGCTCGATGACACATATATAGGAGGGGAAATGCAGTTCCCCGGCCTAATTCTCGCTCAGGACCACCTCAAGCCCCCTCTTAAAAGCTAGTAAGTAAAATTATTTACTTATTTATTTTATTAATTTATTTATTTATTAATTAATAACTTTATGAAATGCGTTGAATTTGATGTAATAAAAACCATTGATTTGAATTTTGTCATGTTTTTTTTTTTTTTTTTTCTTTTCGAATTTTAGGTTCATTGATAAAATGATAATGATGATGATTTGTATTTAATTATTTTCAGGTCTGGGAAGCAACCGAGCTCTTTCTGATTCGATTTTGCAGCTGCAAAACTCGGCACTCACGTCGGGGACGACAGTTGGAAGCTGCATCGGTCCTCAGTTAATGGACTGCGATTATTAGCATCCATCATCGGACTCCCTTGCTAAGCCGGCATCAGCAGCATCAGCAGCAGCAGCAGCAACAGCAACAGCAACAATAACAGCATCATTATAATTATTATGATCATCATTATAATCATCATCATCATCATAACATTGCAGTACGCTGTACGATTTGACAAAATCTCCCATGGGAGATGAATGACCCACCACGATTAAATTGATTTATCGATCGATCGATCGATCCATTGATCGATTTCGAGAGTGAGAGAGAGAGAGATAGAGAGAGAGAAAAGGACAAAAGGGTTTTCGATCAGAGAAAACTCTCAAAGATTTATTAACGTAATTTTTTTTTATTTAGCCCGCGCGATTTGAGCTTCGGACGGTCATCTTTGAAAAAGTTTTTCCCATCCTCTCGTACGTACAGGGCAGCTAAAGTTGACGAAAAGAGTATAAAGAGTACGAAAAGAAGAGAGGAAAGGGAAGTAGAAAAAAAAAAAAAGAAAAAAAAAAACGTCCCAAGCTCGCGGTAAAAAAATAAAAGTAACGAAAAATAATAATAATAATGATAATGATAATAATAATAACGAATAGGACAATTTGTAATATTTAGTTGTATATGTTGTAAAAGAAGTTAAAATGTCTGCCTCGTTTTTTTTTTTTTTTTTTTTTTTTTTTTCTGACACCACGTCGTCGTGTTTTAGTTAATTTTTTCCTCTTTTTTTTTTTTTTTTTTTTAACTTTTTCTTTTCTTTTCTTTTATTTTATTTTCCCTGTACTTTAGTCTTGATAAAGAAAGAAAGAAAGAAAGAAAGAGAGAAAAGGAAGGAAGAAGAAGAAAAAACTGTAGCACAAATTTTTATTATTTGTATTTTTATAAAATTTATTTTAAATTTATTTTAAATTCGCATTAATAATTGAATTAAATGAAATTTGTTTTTTAGATTTATTAAAAAAAAAAAAAAAACCAAAAAAAAAAAAAAAGATCGTGTAATTAGATCATTAGAGACTATACGGATAGTCATAATAATAATAATTATTATTATTTTATTAAATCGACTTATTAGTTCGTATTATTACGTATTGTTTGTTTTATTATTATTATTGTTATTATTATTAGTATTGTCATCATCATTTGTAGTTTTTCGTCTTTTTTTTTTTTTGGTTTTTTTTTTTTGTACGAATTGACACGATAAAATAATAATAATAATGATATTGTTCGAGTTAACATTCTAAATTATAACATCGTTTTAAAGGATTTACATTTGTCTTCTGCCACTTCGAAGATCATCAAATTAATTAATTAATTAATTAATTAATAATTAAATCCATCACGTTTAAAAATTATTTATATTCGCGGGAAAAAAGGAAAACTGGGAGGGGGGGGGGAATGTTTCAGCAAAATTTGGACAAAAAAAAAAAAAAAGAAAAATTTCGATTAGACATTTGATTGTGGGTTTTAAATTTTGAAATTTAAAATTTCGTCGTTAAATAAAAAATGGCTTACTTATAAATAAATTACATAATGTATATTAATTATTAAAGTTTAAAAAATAATAATAATAATAATAATAATAATTTTTTAATGAACTATTGAGCAGAGAAATCGAATACGGAGATGGGAAAACAAAAATGATAGGAGGAAAAAAATAAATAAATGTTTAATAAAGATTTGTTGTTGTTATTATTATTATTATTATTATTATTATTAATATTTTTATTTTTATTAATTATAACGGTTGGAAATTGTCGGGGTTTCTAATGTCGATGTGCATACAAAAAAAAAAAAAAATTCAATTCAATTCACAATAAAATAAACAGGTACAGACGCTTATATTATAGTACAACAACTTTTAATAATAAAGTTTAATTGTTTATATATATATGTATTAAATTCACGCACGTACGCACTCACGCACGCACTAGCGCATTAATACGCACGCGTACACGTATACATTTGTGTAAAAAAAATTATTATTATTATTACTTTTTTTCCTTTTCCTTTTGGTTTTTTTTTTTTTTTTATTCCATATATATAACACACACGTTTTTGGAAATGCGATTTGTTTTTTTTTTTAATGTGCGTGTGAGCGTGTGTGCACGTGCGTGCGTGCGTGCGTGCGTGTACGCGTGTGCATATGAATTAAGAAAAAAAAAATTATTATCCGTCCTCACAATGTGCATCTTAATAAATAAATAAATAATTTAATTCGTTAGTTAATAAGAGTAAATTGCCATTTTTATTTATCGTGTGCTAATCATAGATTATAATTAATTACTTAATTAATTAATTATCGCGTATAAAATAAATAAATAAATTTTGATACATTAAAAAGGGAGAGGGAGGGGGGAGGAAAAACAAAAAAAAAAAATTGTCTGAATTTGCTGAAATAATAATAATTACACGTGAGAAGAAGAAAAAAAGAAAAAGAAAAAAAAAGGAAAATTGTATTGATATTAATAATAATGATGATGATGATGTTGATCGTTATGATGATGATGATGATAATAATAATAATAATAATAATAATAATAATAATAATAATAACAATAATGATAAAAATTTACTTTAAAAAAAAACAAAAACAAAAGTTATTTATTAATAATAAGAAGAAAAAAAAAGAAAAAAATTATTTATTTATCGTTATCATCATCATCATCATCATTATCATTCTCATCATCATCATTATCATTATCATCATTATCATAATAATTATTATTATTATTATCGTTGAAACCGTTATTACGAAACGATGTTCTTTTGTTGTTTTTCAACGCGGGGAACTTTGGGGGGGGGAGGAAGGATTTCACCGCAAATAAAAGGGTAAAAAGACTGACCAAGTCGATGTCACATGATTAATAATTACGTAATGAGGGGTGAAAATAATAATAATAATAATAATAAATGAAATAAAATAAACAGACGAAATGATAATAGTAATAATAATAATGAGAAGAAGAAGAAGAAGGAGAAGGTAACTATCGATATTATTAACAAGAAAAAAAATAATAATAATAATAATAATCTCACAAATGAATTATTAATTGTATTAAGCGTAAATTTTAATTGTTTATAAAAAGAAAATGTTTAAATAAATTAATTATAAACAAAATAATAAATAAATATAAAAAGGTAGACTTGCCTTAATCATTAATAACGAGGCAAATGAGACACGCGATAACAGGTAGAAAGACGGTTATTAATTACCATCATCATCATCATAATAATCATTTGTTTAAAATTTATTCGGCGTATTAATAATAATAATAATAATAAATTAATAATTTTTTAAGTTATTTATTTATCTCATTATTATTATTATTATTATTATTCGTTGTTTTTTTTTCTTTTGCGGAAGTGAAAGGTTATATGGAGGTGGTGGCTGAGGTTGTAACTTAGATGAAGGGAAAAAAAAAAAAGTTCGTTTATTATTTGCAAGGTTTTATTATTATTATTATTATTATTATTATTATTATTATTATTATTATTATTATTAATTATGTGTAACAACGGTAATTAATTATAATCTATGAAAAATTCATTATTATTATTATTATTAGGTATAAGTGAATCTTTTTTTTTTTTGCCTTCCTTCTTCTTTGCTACAGTTCATAGATCAATGATGAAAATAAATTTTTAGTAATTAATATTTCGATAGTTGTTGTTTGTTTGTTTGTTTGTTTTCATTTCGTTTGACAACAAAAACAACATCACGCGCAATTTTTTTTTGAAATGGGAGGAAGGGGGGAAAGAAGAAGAAGAAAAAGAAGAGGATTCATATTTTTTAAGTTGGGATAAGAATTTATTTTTAACGATTCGAATTATTATTATTATTATTAATATTATTATTATTATTAATATTATTATTATTATTTTGCTCGTTTCGTGATGGAGAATGAGAGTGCCATGGATAAAATGAGAAGAAGAAAAAAAAAATTTTTTTTTTTTCGATAAACAAATCGCGTGTCGTTCATTTTTCGAATAATGATAATGATGATGATGATGATGACGTAACGATGATGATGATGATGATAACGATTAAAATTATGATTATAATGATCGCGTTGATTAATAATAATAATAATTATAAATGATATAAATAACGTGTAAATATTGTAACAATAATAATTAATAATAATGATAATGATACTGATAATGATAATAATAATAATAACGTTACTATTTTATTTTGTAATGATTTAAAAAAAAAAAAAAAAAAAATGTGTTCATAGAGAGAGAGAGAGAGAGAGAGAGAGAAAATAATTTTTTCTTTTTTCATTAATGCATAAAAATAAAAATAAAAAAAGGAGAGAAGACGCCATTTTGTTTAAATGAGTGTAAATCCGTTTTTCTCCTTTCTTCTTTTTTTTTTTTCTTTTTTTTGTTTTGTACGTAATTTATTATTATTATTATTATTATTATTATTATTATTATTACTATTACTATCACTATCATTATTTAAAGTTTTATTTAAATAATTTTCACTTTATTTAATTAGTTAATAAATGTAAAAAAAAAAAAAAATGAAAAAAAATGAAAAAGGAGAATGTTAATGATGATGATGATGATGATGAAAGTTGAATAATTATTCGTGGTGGGAATTTGGGGAAAATGTAAAATTATTTTAACGTTTTTATCATTATCATTATTATTATTATTATTATTATTATTATTATTATCCTCTACTATTTTTTTTTCTTTTTTCTTTTATTTTCTTTGTAAATTTTTTTGTAGATGTAAGTACATTATTATTGAGTAAGAATTATAACGATGTTAATTATGACGATGATTGATTGCGATGATAATAATAATGATAATAAAACGATGACGTTAACTATGACGACGACGACGAGGACAATTTCATTTTATTTTATTTTATTATTTTAAAAAAAAAATTTTAATAAAAAAAAAAAAAAAAAGGAGAAAAAAAGGAAATAAAAAAAAATATATTTAAAAATTTAAATAAATAACATAAAAATTATTAATAATAATAATAATAATGTTTTTTAAAAAAAAAAAGAAAAAAAGAAAATTTTTTTTGTTTTCCTTTCACGTAATTGATATTTACGCCATTTTTCGCGCTTCCTTATTATTGTTTATTTACTTTTTGTTGTTGTTGTTGATCCGATCGTTTCTCCCCCTATCGTTCACCGCCTTCCATGAATAAATTTGTTACGAGTTGGCAACAGCGCGATGCGTTCGTTAAACGAGTAGAAAGTTATTCGTTTGTGTGTTTATTCATTTATTTATTTATTTATTACGGTCTGTCGTTATCGTTACGGTTCACGCGTTCAACGTTCGTGATAAATGAATCACACGTGGAAATGACGAACGTGATCAAAATCACTTGAGCGATATATTTATTAAATTGCGGGGGAAAAAAAAAAAAAAAAAAATATTTCGAACGCATTGAATGAAATTTTGATGACGTCATGAAATTTTCAAAAAAAAAAAAAAAAAACGGTTTCAATGTAAAATGGATGCCTGCGTGCGTTTTTCGTTTTTTTTTTTTTTCAATCAATCACATTCCATAATTTAAGGTTTGTAAACAACGTTTTATAAATGATTAAAAACTATTTATAAAAAATATTTCTTCCGTTATAAATTTTCCAGAGGTTTTTTCTTATAATAAAATGAAAAACCCGAATCAAGGTGAATAACGGAGTAATTATGTAAAATC